>NW_003546339.1:162793-169060 GCF_000090795.2 Amphimedon queenslandica | reverse complement strand
ACTTAATTGGAATTTTATCACAAGATTTAATATAGCGTCATTTTGATACTTAAATTGCATGTTGCAACTGCAATGAAGCAATTATAAAATTTTTATGGGTGTTACTGAAAATAATGTGTATAGCATTACTCTAAGTACACTTTGGGATGTTAATGAAACAAAAGAAATAGATTTGTTTTAACATTTTATTATAATGTTACAACAGCAATATGATTGGTGATATTGAAATTAAATAGGGTGGTTAGGTTGACATTACATATATCCTTATTTTGATACTAAAATATGATGCTATTGCAACTCCATATATACAGATCATTATGACAGTTTATTGCAACATTAGGACAACAATAAAAATGAAATTGATAATGACACTTCAATGGGATGCTAGCAAAACATTAAGTATAAGTTTGTTTTAACCTTAATTGAAATTGTTATTACCACAATAACATATGGCATTATAGTACCAAATCATTAGGATATTAAGACAATAATAAAAAAATGATTATTATAGCATTTAAATAAAAATGTTGGAACAACATCAGGGACTCAAATATAAGGACACTTTAATGGGTATTTAAAACAACATTAATTATATTGTTTCATTGATTCAAAAATTGCATGTTACAATGAAGTGTTGAGACATAAATTAAGAAGTGTTACTTTATTGAGTGTTGCAAATAAACATGATATAGAGTGTCATGGCTTCTTTTTAGTTACTGATGTAGCTAGAATATCCATAAGCATGTCGAATTTACAGAATAATTGAACACCAATTAAGTATTTGTATGGACACTTGATATTCTATGGTGCATGTTTTGATCTAATTTAATAGAATTTTTAAAAAAATTAGCATGAAGTGACAATTCAATGTGATTGTGTTCTGTAGTTTTGATTCTGTTTCTTTACCTCTGTTGCCATCCTTTTTACTAGCATCACCAATCAGTCATAGAGGTAATGAAGCCTGTGCCTTTTATTCCAGATAACGATAAAGCAATTTTGGATACTCTGTTTTTTCCAGCACTTACTGGTTTAGTTAGAACTATTGCAGGGACAGAACATGAATTACTAATGAAATAATTGTAATGAATGCCTACCCCAAGTGTAAGTAGTGCTGCTGGAGTTTTTGTTTATAGCAGTTAGATAAGGACTGCACTATGAATTGTAGATTTGATTTAAGTTTTTTATCGAAGGAACAAATGACACAATGTTGTTGCTAGGTATTTTGATCAAAGTTTATGGGCTCTTAACAAGAAGAACTTGCTTTCCTGCACTATTGATGTGTTAAGTGCTCAAATTCGATGCTCTCCTTGTTGAACTCAAGTAATTTCAACAATTTTTTCTTCGGTAAAGCTCTAAAAATCTGCAATAAGGTACCTTTTGTCAATTATGGTCAAAAATGGTGCAACGCAGACTTTTAGGTGAACAAATATGTGATGTACAATTCGTATTTCAGGCACTGCATAACTGCCAATGAGCAACTTGCTATTAAAAAATCAGAAAGCAACCAATCAATATCAGTATATAAACAATCAGTTAAATGAAAGGCTGGTTTCTACATTATAATCATGGCTGTTAGCTGATAAGGCTCTCAAAGCCTCTAAAACAGGACACAAGACAAAGATCTACTGTGATTGGAACAATCAAATGTGGGAATATGATAAAATGCTATACTTTTTCTAAAATTTTACAATAAAACGACATTGGAGCATTTTAAAGTACATAATGACAGGAATGCTGTTAGTATATAAGACTGGCATACACATTATGATTGAGCGAACATGACAAACAAGCATGCACTTGAATACCAGTATGTAGTCAGGGATTAAAATGGAAGGGATGTGACAATTATAATGTGATAAATTAATGCATGTACACATTGGTCTGTTGGTGCAAAACCCCAGACAACTATATTAAATATAAAACAGTGTGATACAGTTGGCCATGCACATATACTAAATTTCATGTTTCATATGTAATGAAGCCAATGGTGTGTAGACTGACCTGCTGAGATTCACTTGGGGGATGATGTGTTACTTGTCCTGCCCCCATCATTATATATATAAGGAATTTGATGTTTGAAAAAGGATAATAGATTTTGACAAAGTGCAACAATGCAATTACTGCACTGATCCACATAATAAATTTTATGTGTGGTCAGCACTTAGCAGTGCCATACAGATAAACATGGCACATGGGTAGCAGAAAGAAGAAAAGCTGAAATTTATTTTAGCATCTCAAGCTCTCTTCAAAAAAAGAGTAACAATTTGACTAGATATTTAAAAGAGACTGAGATAGTTTCGTTGCTCCTGCTTTCCCCAGTGCTGCCTGAAAATTCTTCAAAGAGGCTAAATCACAAATTTTGAGCAACTGTAACTCGCAAAGAAAAAAATTAGAAAATTGCCACATTGTTTAATCTATGTACTATTCTCTACCTATCAATGGTAATCTTGACCAAATAGAGTGAAACACGAAGATTTGGCTAGGAAAAGTGGTCTATTCTTGAAAGTAGTCAGATTTTGCTACCACAGATTGCTATGAAAATACAAGGGAACTAAATAATCTTTTTCTAAAAGATTGAAAAGAATTATGACTTAGGAGAAAGATATTGACCAGGAATTAACAAATTGTCATGACAGAATGACAACCCAACTGCATAGTACCCGCCTACAAAAGCGTGGCGAGTCCAATCAATTGTATGCAATGCAGATATAAACTTCTTTACTTATGGCAATCTGTGATTTCCCTTGTCCTGAATTATAAAAATTAATTAGTCTTATTCCCCACACTTTTAAATTGGCTTTCGCTTTATTAACATAATTCTTACAAAATGAAATCATGAATAATATCCATTATATAATATTACCATTAATTTTTGTCAAGTCCCCCTTACAAAAAAAATTAATGTTGTGAAATATCTGATTTATAAATGAAAATTAAAAAAAACATGTATTTACGCTAAGTTGCATCCATCTTTAAAAGTGATGTCAAAAACATATCTAGACATATCTGATTGTAAAGTGACTGCCACACTGAAGTCAGCCTTAAAATTGCTTAGTGCAAAGAAGTTGTCACTTTTCCAAACACCAAATCTACAGTCATTGCATCCTTAACGTTGCCAAAGAAATTTATTTCTTTGATAAATGATGTGTATAGTTTAAATCTTCTTGACTCTGGCAGAAGAAACAGCATTGATCATTTTCATGCACATTGGTCATGTTCGAACTGGAGTGAAATGAAATTAACTGATATCAATCATGTGACCCTCATATCACACTTACAGGTAGATTGGTATAGTACAGGTACTTTTTCAAATAAAATTTTGGCGTTTTATGGGTGTGGTCCTTCTCTCAAACCATGATAGAACACAAATTGAAGACTGACAAAGTTAGATTTTCATTCAAATTACTTTTAAATATTTACCCAGGCCATGGCTGTCATGCACTGTAACCAAAAGCAACAAGGACTGAAAGAAACTGATAAATAACTCAGTTGCTAGTGTAGGCATGAACAATGGCAAAGCACATCCAATGAAAAAGGCTTTTAGTGATAAAGTAACAATGTGATTGTTCCATGTGGAACTCTATTGAAGCCATACTGAGATTACTGACAAAAGGCAAGAGGCACATTTCGTTTAACCATTATTGGAGGCCATTGCCTGATTACAAACAGCCACAGTAACTTTAACTGCCAGCGTACTCAACAGAAAGCACTATTTTAGTCCTGGTTGAACCATATCAAGTCAGAAGTGCCACCCAAAAGTCCAAGGACAGAGCTAAAAAGACAGTCACAGAAGAAAAGATTTGATCCTTTTTCTGCCTAGAGCAATGGCACTCAATATACAAATCAGACTGAGTAACTGGAAAAGACATATGACAGCTTCATTCAAGTGGTCTGAAAAGTTGTGTCAAGTAGACAATGGGTGGAGATTACAATGTAAGCTAGTTAACTAAATTTTATGGTGGATTTATGCTGTACATCTCATATTTAAAACCTGTTATTTAAATGCTCTATAGATTGTTTTAAAAAAACCGTTACACACAGGTCAGCAAAAACACTTGCCCCTGCAGATTCTGGAAAGAATTATGGCTTACCTTCACTTTGTATCACAGCTCCCCTTTGCTTGGAAGGAATTGATGCTATCATAGTGGCTCTAATTTGGTTTTTGCTCCTTTTGTTCATTTACACAAGCAGTATGCCTGAAATATAGTAAAGTACATATCGGGAAAAGAGATTTTAAAAAAGGAAAAAATAGATCAGTTACAGAAATGACAAATGGCATTAATTTCTTTAAGAGGAATGCTTGAAGTCATGGTTTGTTTAATGAGCTGCAGAAGTTAAAAGTTGTCATGGCTCAACCCCACTCAGCATTTTTGTTTTCACTAACATCAATGTGCATTCAACCTGACTGCAGGGTACACAATGTGTAAGGTAAGTCAGTTAATCCTGCATTAAATTTGACATTAAAACACAAACTTGTTTTAAGGGATTCAAAAAGCCTGGATTACCAATTAAGTCAAATTAGAATGTACACTAAATGTATGACTTTAGTAAGAACTACTCGATTTAACTCTATGATGCATAAGAATAATTACATGCAAAGGATGGTGCCAAGGATCCCTATTGGTTCACAATCCTGAAGTAACTGTCACAATTCATGATGTTCAAGGGCGAACTTCGGCAACAAAAGTTGCCCTAACATGTTCTAAATGTCATAGAAAATACATCTACACTTGGTATGGTAATTTGTAAGCAAAAAGAGTGATGAAGAAAGGCTTCCAAGAGAACTGATCCAAATAACTGATGCATCATTTGGAAAACTGGATAGACATGAATGGTTTGTTTGTCTGAGATTTGTTGCGGTGAGCTATGTTAAGATTTGTTGTACATTTGGTGTTGTATAGTATCAACTACTGGATGTCTTTCCCAGCATTTGCAGAGAGCTATTACCACCTGAATGTAAAGCAGCAAGAAATGTTTCAAAGCAGTAGGTTTATTTATTTGCCTTGCTGATTGCTTCACTGTGGCATGCAGCCTATCCTCATTTTGATTATTAAATTGTTTCGCACCAAAAATTAAACTGACACCACCATTGATGCATGTTTTATAATGAATTGGAATGCAATGGACCAGAAATCTCTTGTCCAACATGTTTTTCAATGCTAAGCTGGAAGTAGAGCACACTTGTGACAATGTTGAGTGAAATAGTTGAAAGAAAATTATTGATATATTGGTGTTTGCAGAGTTTGGTAGAAGATCCTGCCATGAATTACAAAGAAAATCCAAACAAACACTGTGCTGAAAAAGGTATGTATCTTTTTTAAAAAGATGACCATTGCGTTAATGTGAAATAATTTTGAATGTAGCGGAACATGTTTGACAGTTGACGGAAACGGGAAAATTAATTTTCCCCACTGCATGTATCCTGTGAAGTCTTCCTTGTTTTAAATTCCATCATTGCTTGTACCTGATATTTGCACTAATCTGACAGTAGACACAAAGACTGCATTTTGTGCCCATCAATGTGAAGTAGCGAGAAAAAATGGATATCCTACCACTGTTCAAGAGTTATTGCAATATTTCAAATCTAATTTAGGTATGCCACAATAGTACGACATATTTATGTCAATTTACAACACAGCACCATTGACTCAAAATAATTCTTTAAACTGCACATAAGTACAAGATACAGGAGCTAATTATTCCAGTGTACTAAGTCAGTCAGACAATCCATTTAGTATAGAAATTTCTTTATCAATTCAGTTACATTAAAGGTAATCAAACTTGAGCTGTATCCTTGATGATTCTCAAGCCAAAGATACATAACGCAAAAAGGACCTTGGAATCCATGGACGCCTCCATCACTGGAGGAAAGGTCATGTGTTTATCTGTCAATCTTCCGGTCACATACTCTTTTGACAACTAATTTATAGTATGATAAAGGTCAGAATCTTGATCTCAGGTGTTTATTATAATTGTACAATGGCTATATGACATTAAAGTCAATTCCAAAAGAAGAAATGGAAAATGTTGTGTTAGCATATAATGTCATGTAAAAACTTGATTGTCTTCTAGGTACATCCAAGCCATTGCCATTGCCTAAAAATGGGTATGTACTCATTTAATAACATTTACTAAGTACAGTCATTACAGGTAACAGATTCCTTTCCTTTTAAAAACTGCAGGTCCTACTTGCAAAGCTACATTCAATCCAGAAGCAGTTATCCTGCTTTCAATTCTGTCATGTTCACAAACATTTACTTGCTAATC
>NW_003546339.1:159703-162616 GCF_000090795.2 Amphimedon queenslandica | reverse complement strand
AATGATTCAAATAATTTTTAACAATACAATTAACAGGTGTAAAAATGTAACTGTTCAACAATGCAGATAACAGTAGAGCAACATAACAGCTAAGGCAACAATACAACTGTGCAACGAGGCAACAGCGAACAGTATAACAAGTAACAATGCAAGAATGAACAGTGCAAAAAGCAACAGCCAAAAAGGCAGCAATGAACAGTGCATTTATGCAACAATGCAGCAGTGCAACAATGCAACAAGGCAATAATGAACAATGCAACAATCAATAATGCAACAGTGCAACAATGCAGCATTGCAACATTGGAACAATGCAACAGTTTAGCAATGCAACTATAAACACTGCAACAAGCAACAGTGCAACAATGAACAGTGCAACAAGGAACAATGGCAAGGCAACAATGAACAAATGCAACAAGGCAACAATGAACAGTGCAACAAGCAACTGTGCAAAACTGCAGCAATGAACAATGCAAGAAGTAACAATGAAACAAAGCAATAATGAACAGTGCAACAAGCAGCAGTGAAGCAAGAAACAGTGCAACAATAAAAAGTGCAACAAGCATCATTGCAACAGTGCAACAAAGCAACAATGCAACAATGAACAATTGATGCAGTGAGTAACATGCAGTTAAGCAATAAACTGTATGTGCATTAATACAACTAATGTATGCATTAAATGGTCAGATGGGAATCCACGGCAATTGCATGCATGCGTGACTTCATGGCGTGTAGAGGTTATGTGTGTACAAATTTGAACTTCAGCATGCAACTATGCCACATGTTGCAAAACTGACTCAATTAAGTTACATTCTCCTAATTTTCTACATATGTAGGGGATGAATGTCCTCTAACAGCTGGTGGTCCTCCATTACTGGCTGGAGGTCTCACTGCAACTGTGGCTCCAGTAGCTTTCTGGTGCTTCACCAATGGCTGGTGTTTCACCACCAATGGCTGAATGTTAGGGATGCAGGGATTATGTGGGAATAAAAACGGCAATAATAAGTAGTAGAAGAATACTGAATAATTTTGAGAATAAACGGTAGTGTACGGAATAAAAATGGCTACTAATGCTGATTTAGAGATTATAAGTCAAAGCAGCTCTTGTCATTCCTGTCCATCCTCTTCAGAATATAATACACATTCACAGCAAACTCTCTCTATTGTGGACAAATTAAAGCGACCTACAGTATCAGATTTACACAGGAAGAGGAAGACCAAGACCAACCCCAAGTAGTAACACGTTAGGAGAAAGGAAGCACAAGCTCCTCTTCATATGATTCAAAGAGTATTAGCCCCAGTCAGAGAGTGACAGCATCCTGATGAGACATTTAAGCTATCACAGGGAAAACAATTTTGTTATGGTCGCCCAGAAGAATTAAACTTAAAAGAGCACTACTGTCTCCAACATTATTAAATCTAAGAATCATCAACAAGGAAAAGTAAAATTGCAGACAAAAGAGAAAACAGAAAAGGAAATAGCTGATGCTCTGGCGAAGTATAACCAGAAACACCATGGATGTGGTGAAATACTGCCTCACAATGTGCAAGTTCATTTTCTCAAAGTAGTGTCTACTGTTTTGACAGCTGCAGTGCCCCTGATTATAATTGACTGTTTTGGAAGCTTGGTAGAAGAGAATGGATATCATTTGCCAGACAAATGACACTTAATTCTTACCATTCTATTATACTAAATGAAGAAGAGCGTTTAAAGCAAGAATTGCTTTATAAGGATCTTAGTGTTGTATTTGATGGTACACTTTGTCTTGGTGAGGCACTAGCTGTAGTTGCAAGACTGGTTACTAATGACTGCAGTATAGAGCAATGATTGATTCGTCTGAAAGTACCCACCAAATTGCTTGTTGGAGATGAACTAGCAAGAGAGATAATTGATGTTCTGTTGATAACATATGGTATTTGTTCTTGTACTGTCATTGCTTATAATTGGTATCTATATAAACTGCAGATCATAACTACCACCACCAATTCCTCGGTGATGCTCCACCACCACCACCAATTCCTCGGCCACCTCCAGTAGCTGGAAGTCCTCCACCAGTGGATGGAGGTCCTCCACCGTTGGCTGGAGGTCTGCCACCAGTGGCTGGTGGTCCCCCACCAGTAGCTGGTGGTCTTCCACCAGTTGCTGGTGGTCCTCCACCAGTTGATGGAGGTCCTCCACCGCTGGGTGGAGGTCTGCCACTGCTGGCTGGAGGACCTCCACCGCTGACTGGACGTCCGCCACCAGTGGCTGGTGGTCCTCCACTGCTGGCTGGAGGTCCTCTGCCACATCCCCTTGCTGCTCCAGCACTCCATCCAGCTGGAGCTGGAGGTCCTCTTGACGTTGCTGCTCTGCAAAGGCAGAGACAGCTCATTATATGGCAGCTACGCCAAATCAATAGAGATATTGTAAGATTATTTTAGTTATGATCTGCAGTTTATATAGATACCAATTAATCACCTTTCTATTCCATTTTACTTTAGTACAACAATCTTCCAAGAGGTAGGCCAAGAGGCAGAGGCAGGGGCAGGAGGAATGGCAGCACGACGAAGAACTATAAGCTTTATTAAATTATTATGTACATGAAGATCTATAAAGTTAACTTTTCTTAAATTAAAAACTTATAATAGAAGTCAAATATCTTGATGCGTAAAGCCAAAACAGAAATTATAAAAGCAATGCTTAAAATTAGTGTGTTTGTTCAACAATGCAAAACAATTCAATACTTGAGCTTCAATCTTCCTACAATACAAATACATGTGATATACATTGCTTAATTATATTAACGAGTAAAGAAAATACATACCGTGGCCATAGTTAATCAGATAATCAATATTAATCATCAAAAAGAATTATAGCCTTGGATCATATTCTATAACACATTAATAAAAAACTATGGAATCTCATTCTATCTTACT
>NW_003546339.1:146073-158291 GCF_000090795.2 Amphimedon queenslandica | reverse complement strand
CGCACATCAGCTGGCAAGCATTTATTATGCGCACAGCTTTGATGGCAGCATCATTCAAATGCGCAACATCAGCCGGCAAGCATTAACTTAATAATGCGCACAGCATTGATGGCAGCATTATGCGCAACATCAGCTGGCAAGCATTTACATATATGTAATGTGCACAGCATTGATGGCAGCATTAACATGCATGATGATCATTATCATATGTACAGAATTACTGCTTGAATAATACTAAATGTAAAATAACAAATTTTAATGTTACTTAAAAAAATTTTCTTGTCAGGACTTCACAATTTTTTAGCAGAGCCCTGATCCATAAGCACCTGTTATTTGTAATAAACATGTACTACAAGCCACAAACAAGATCCAGATTTGATAATGACAGCTTCCTCCTTTCCTAACCCTCTGTCCTACATAAATGATAGTCACACAAATTTGAATCAATGCAAAACTCTAATGAACACCAAACCTCTTTCACACCCTCTCCCTGTCCATTATAGCAACAAGTAATCAATATTCACTGTTATACATGGATTAATCTCACATCCTGAATGCGGTTTGATCCTTTGATACTGAGCAATACTGGGTGGATATGCACCAATAGTTTTCAGACTCGCACATCATTCACATTGCACATGCAGTGAAATATAAGTCACATTAAACAACCAATGTTTTTAAGATGATGGACCTCCCATACACCATACCCACTTTCCATCAACAATCAATGCTTGAGAAATATTAATAGACTTAACTGCTTGGAAATGATTAGTACCAACATGCTTCAAATACAAAGCAGGTGTATTAGTATCACAAGGAATGCCATATAAAGTTTGGGTTCCATATCTAGCCCAGCCAACAAAAGTAGGAGTTAGTGAATATGAATATATGGTTGTACCTAATATTGCAGATAATGTAATAATCTCTGTGTCAGTGGCCCACACACAATTTCTATACATTTTGGACTTATTTATGTAATCATATATGCTTGAATATCTGGTTGCACTTAATGTACTATTAAACAATTCTTCTTCAAAGTTTGGCATATTACTAACAATTGCTTTACGTAATTCGTAATGCTGAGAAATTGACCCAGTAATGAGATATGAAAGGGCATAAAATAAACAGTTCCCATCACCAGGGACATCAAGAGTACTATTAGGAAGTCTTTCATCTGACAATTGGTGTTGTTGGACTACCAGGTAAGATTCTAGCAGCTGTGACAAATTTTGAGATTTAAAATCTCACACCACCTTCTTTGATATTCTTCATTACCAGGGTAATAAACATAATCCCATTGTCTCCTTCTCACAATATCTGGATTGGGAGGCTCTTCATAAGTAAAGATAATATCATCATCTTTTTTTGGATTACTTGTCCTTAATTTAATGCTTGAGAGTTTTATAGATACAATCAGACTACTACTACAATGGTCATTTTTTACAACACACTTGGTTTTATCATCTTTTGGTTTACATTTAATGTTTGAGAGTTTTATAGATACAATGAGACTACTACAACTATCATAATCTTTGACATTAAATTTGGTTTTTAGGTCTTTCAAATTAATTAAAACAATTAATTTATCATCTTTTTTTTGAGCGAGGCAATACCAAAGCAGCATTGTCAGTACTACTGTCTACATCAACTTTTCTGTTTTGGTGGCAAGGCTTATTTAAAGCATTGTCACATATTGTACTCTTTTTGGGGCGATTAGACTTTTGTAAATCAGTACTCTTACGTTTATGGCTACTAATAGTACTGTTACTAGTACTTTGTACATCACTTACAGACACCTTGGCATTCTTACTACAAGGTTCACCATCATTTATTATACCAGTCACTTAAATCTTTCTCTTCTTTCCTTTACTTTTCTTGATTTGAGGTAAGTCATTCCGAAAATTAGTTCTCAGTCTGTTAATTTCATTAATGCACGGATTACTAACTTTAACAGAGAGAGGATCAAATGATAATAATTGTAATCCATTTAATGTACGTACACGAGACAATGCAACATATGCCATACCATCCCCAAAAACATCAGTAGATAAATCAATAATGGCTGTATCTAGTGAGAGGCCCTGACATTTATGTATAGTAATAGCATAAGAAAGTATAAGAAGAAACTGTTTCCTATGTATATACAAATTCTTAGATAGCATAAATCTAGATGTAACCCTTTCTATGTCACAAGGTACATCAATATGATCAAATTTGACTGATATACTTGTAGCATAAATACCCATTACTGTACCAATGGCACCATTAACTAATCCTACAGTCACATCAATATTACGTCTTAGCATTACTCTACAGCCTACTGCTAAAGACAATACAGTTTCTAAACCAGCCGTTTTGCTTGGTTGATCTTTTAGTTTCTCTAATTTTTTCTTGTTTTTGTCAAATTTTGCTGTGCTGCCACTTTCATCAACAACATCGACACATGCTAATTCTATTTTCTCAGTTTCTAGACTTTCTAACATTAATTCATTGATTTTTTGACAGGCTTCTACCTTAGAAAATAGGCAAATTGGAGGATTTGTTCCTTCACTTTCCAATTCTTTCTATTTTTCTTGTATTGAAACCTTAAATACGCGACTCTTAAGCGTATCAATAGTTTCATCAGTGAGACAGCCATGCCTAACAGAATCAAGCATCTTAAAGAAAGTTTCGTCTCCTTTTTGTCGCTCGTTGATTGTTAGTTCATCATATTCTACTGTTTCTTTCCATAAATTAACTGCATTTGCTGCTCCAAGTCTAGTTTTTACTAGTTTGTTGCTAATTTTATTAAATACTGGCCTACCATTAACTGGTGGCAATTGTAATAGGTCACCTACAAATAAAATATTTGTAGATCCAAACCATTCATCAGTTCCAAATATATCTTTTAAGCGCATGTGTAAGTATGCTAGATTTAGATTGGATACTATAGATACCTCGTCTACTGTTATAATTTTTAAATTTTTAAGTGTCATTTTTATTCTTTTCTGAGCTTCTTTATTCAAAGCCCAATATCCAGCTGTCTTTCCCTCATGCTCTATTGGTAGCTGAAATAATCTATGAATTGTTAGTCCACCTACATTAAATGCGGCTATACATGTTGGTGCTACTATAGCACACATAATTTCACCACTTTTCGATGCCGTATGTCATCCACTAGGCATTTTATTGCCTCTATCAAAAACGATTTACCAGTTCCCCCTACATCACTAATAAACATCCTTAGTGGTTTGATATTATCTAATCTAAGTGGCCTTGAAGACTCATTCTCTAATAAGTCTTCATGTTCTTTTTGACTTATAAGATGGCTCTTAATTTTATCAAAAATTCTTTTTTGATCTACATTAAGCATTGCCTCTCTTTGCTCTAATGTTAAATTAGGTACATTTATGTGCATGTCAGCAATATCAGCTACTGCTTCCATTATTTCACCCAGTAATTGAGGCTCATCATCTTCCCTGTTATCAGGAAGTTCTTCAGTAAAACTGGCTTTATTTCTTGCATCGACTATTTTCTTCCAATTACGTTCAGCTTCTAATAATTTCTGTAGTTTGTTGAAATGATTTTCAATGCCACGTATAGATGCTTCTCTGTGATGCCTAAAAGCTTCTTCCATTGTTTCTCCTTCCATTACGAGTGTGCTCTCGTCTCTAAAAGGCACAAATAAAAATATTAGCGAGTAATAAAAAACGTCTCTTTCCGCTTCTTGCATAGGATTAAATTTCCTATGGTTTGGAAGGACTGGCTTTGATCGAAGTTTGTATTCTCTTTCTTCATTTTCTCCTATTTTATCAAATTTGTAATTAGCAACAAATTCATAAAGAGATACATCTTCCATGTTATTCGGTCTTGTTGGATAAAAGTCTTCAATTATGCTAGGATTAAAGATGTCTTTCGAAGATCGATCCATTTTAGTTAAATATGAATAGTTTTTGATTTTTCTGCTCCTCTTATGAGGCAAGTACACATTAACGTACTGTACGGTTACTAATTTCATGTATAAACTTTCACCAAGAAGATCACTAGCTTCATATGGTCCTACTTCTTTAGCTCGAAGTAATTTTTGGCCGATTTTCCAAAGCCTGCTGTATATGTTGTCACAGCTGCTGACTTCATCCCATAAGTCCTGTGCATGACTCTTTTCTGCTTTAGTGACATATCCAGTTACATACTCTGTTAAGGAAAGACTCCTCTCTGCTATGTATTGCAAGTCCATATTTGCACGCCACAATTTCAGCAGTAAAGGATTATAGTCGTTGACTCGAACTTCTTTTTCAGTTCGTTTGAGATAATATATTTTATTGCTTGATTTCAAGCTGTTTTCTACATCATTGATGCAAATACTATCTCGTACTGGTCTAGGAAAATCAAATCGGCATCTAGATACATAGGTCTTGCCAACTTTAATATTTCGCTTGCAGTATTTGCTGCACTTGTGCATTTGGTATTTTGTTACCAAAAAATTTAAATCAAGCGACGTATTACTATCTGGTATATGACAGGTAATCCTGTCTTGTATGAAAGAACAGACTTCTTCTGGACGATCAATACTGACAACAGGAGCAATTTCAATCCATAGGAGGATGTGATAATGAGGTGCTCCACGCATTTGATATTCTTTTTTCACATAATTTTGTTCTACTTTGCCTAGAACACCTCTCTGGAGAATGACTTTGTTAATAAAATCCTTAAATTTGTATGAAAATTGTCGCGATACTAAAACAGGGTCCTCAGTACATAATCTAGAAATACTATCTGATTGTGGAGCATTATTTACTTTTCTTAAATATTGTGCTATATCAGCTGAATCATATTCAGCACAGCTTAATGTTAGGAAAAGTGTTGGTGAGCCATACTCAGCAATCATTGCTTTGACTTCACCTTTCACACGGAACCAATATTGATTTGTGCCCCGTATTGGAGCCAACATGGTACTGAAATTGCCCTCAAATTCTTCATCTAAAACATTTATTTTTTCTAATATTTCAGCAACAGTTTGACCAACGTTGCCCCTTGATGTTTTTAATAAATTATATATGCCAGTTTTTAAGGCCTTGTTAATTTTTAATCCATAATAGTGCAAACAATATGAATGATTTCTACGAAATCGGGAATCTTTGTTTAAAAGTCTTGATTTTATGTATTCAATAAATGATAAAGTCTGTGCTGGATAGCTTTGTCTGGGATGATGCTCTCCATATTGTCCAGTTGGAAATAATGTAGGGAAGCATAACAAATCAAGATGCTCTTGCCTATTGTCTATAGGCGCTTCTTTTACATTCATTAATTTATATTGACTGACATCAGAACCTGTTGCAATTTTACTATCAAGATTTCTAATCGTATATGCCGAAAGGCCTTCGAAATGTTGATGGTTTGCTTTTTCAAGCATTTTACAACTAGTATTGCTAACTACTTGTATAACATTTTTAGACGATTCATCAATCGAATCATTGTCTACACTTCTATAAAGCCAATTTATTTCTTTTAATTTTCTTAGTGCTGCTTTTATTTTATTTACATCAACTAGGCTACACCAGACATTATTTGATTTAGTAGGCTGTCAATTAATAATAATATAAAGTTATGGATTAGGCAAGTGATTAGAATCTATACCAATCTCATTTAAAGTTTCCATTGTTTTTTCTAATGGAAGGGGTAAATAAAACATTGCACCTTTGAGAGCCTTCAAAAAATTATATGTAGGCACTTTTAAGGTGTGTGTACCTAGCCTAACAATTGTCTGAAAACATTTGGCTCCCTGTATTAACTGGCAACTCAAAGGATCCATATTTTCCAATTCTTTTGGTAGTGGCTCACACTTTAACCCATTGAGCACACAATATGCTGGAACTTCATTTTTCCTAATAATAGGTTTACAGTGATTACAAATATGCATAACTTTATTTAATGCCGTAGGATCATTCTCTCTAATGTGATCTAATAGGATATTCCAAACATCGCTATCTAAATTTTTAGCTTCAGTGACAG
Source organism: Amphimedon queenslandica (assembly GCF_000090795.2). Lineage (NCBI taxonomy): Eukaryota > Metazoa > Porifera > Demospongiae > Haplosclerida > Niphatidae > Amphimedon > Amphimedon queenslandica. Next base: position 152,300 of record NW_003546339.1, on the reverse strand, counting down.
ACATTTTTCTTAAAAGCCTCTCACAGCAACAACATGCAATAATAGCCTGATCAGACAAAGCTTTCTTAAATTCATCAATAGCATTTGAATACTGAAAATAAAGTACAGTATCTAATTTTGGTATTCTAAATGGGTCTTCTTCTTCACCATCATTAATAGCATAATACACATTATCAAATTCAGTCTCATCAGCTTCATTAATTTTTAAATCTATCAATTGTGCTATATCACCATCAGCAAGGGAAGAATCAATAATATCTATTGTTAAATGGGCATTTCTAGCAACATAAAAGTGTTTAAAAAGGTGTCTCAACAAAGGATAAAGAACAGATGCATTGCGTAAAATATGCAGCATGCTTTTACATTCAGTATCATTGCTACTACACACAATAGAATGGCCTATCCTTTCACAAAATATTTCTGAATATTTAAAATATTTTTCAACATTATTTTCATCTTTTTAACAATTATCGTTACATTTGCATTATCACAAGAAACATGTTCATGCACTTGATCTATTTCTTCGACATGCAGGGATCTTGACGTATAATGATTATTGGGACAATTATCACATGCATCTAAATGCTTCCTCAATTCTTTAATAGGTTCATCAAAACATCATCTAACTTCAATAATAGAACTAATTTCACCCTCTAATAAAGGCTTGCACCTGTCTGTACACTGACATTTGAGGGTAGGTTTTCTCTTATTAGTATACATTCTATTATTATCAAAATTGTCATCTTCAGAGTCGCTATAATCATTACATTCTTCTGCACTGTCAATACATGATACATCAACACTCCCTGCTACATAACAAATGCCATTTGTATCAACAGGGATTGCAATTGGACTATCTAATTGGCTATCAGAGTTATCATTAGGATACAAATATGCTGATTCATAAAAATAAGGCTCACTATTTTTTGTGTGACATTGCTCACCAAAGTCACTAAAGCTATTCAACTTATATTTCCTAATGCTATTTGCTGCACGTATCAATACGCCTACTTTGTGGGATCTGTTTTTCAAAACTGATTCTAACAATATACTTGATGCAGCATTACATTTACTGTCATATGATATGTTTTCAAAGTCTACCCCTTTCATACTTGATGGTAATAAATCATCAACTATTTCAGGTCTGTAAAATAATGCTTCCATAATTTTTATAAAATAATATTCCTTTGCTTCACTATTTGGTGCAGGTAATGAGTAATTAGAACGTAATCTATACAATATGTGACTATAATTACATTCATAATAATCTTTATTTAGACGCCTCTTATATTCCTTATTTAGTGCCATTTTTAATTTATCCATTTCGTTATCAGAAAATTTATATCTCAGAAATTTATCTTTCGTAGCACGTAATATTGCGTCTCTATTCTCGTAATACCGTTTTAAGGAGTTTTGTTTTTGAAGGCCCGGATTTTTATGATAGTGTTCCTTTGATTTACTCTTTTGGGGGTTCAGATTGTTTTGATAATGATTCCTAGATGCTTCTTTCTTTGGTTGTGAATTCTTATGATACTCATCTCTAGAGGCTTCTTTTTTTGGTTGTGGATTCTTATGATACTGTTCTCTAGAGGCTTCTTTTTTGTGGTCTCGATTACTCCTATAATTTGTTTTAGAATAGCAAGTTGATCTTAAAATTTTGCTATCCTTGTTTTTGCTGTACCAATTTTTACATTTTTGCAATATATAACTTGGGTTCAATGCATGAAACTGCTTGGAATAAGCTTTTGCAGAAGCAATCTTATACTTTTTACTTATCTTATATGCAATTCTTGCTTTGCTTTTGACCCTGTTACACTGCCTTATGTAGTAAGCTCTGGCATTTGATCTATTCTTAGATAAAAAACCTTCCATTTCTTTTCTATTATCATAAATCTTGGAGCATTTTTTTGGATTTAGCTTCAGTTAAATCACTTTTCCTTTTTCTACTTCCTTCTTTTACAACTAACATCACAACAACTACACTTAACATTAACACAACAAATAAATACCATAATACCAAGTACACATATGCAGGAGGTACAAGTAAACTACTGCTTATCATTTTAAAAATAACTGTATAGACTTATCTCAATATATCCAATATCAGAAGTATAATGGAAAACGCTAAACTCTAGTGGACTGGCTTAGGTACAGATGTCCAAAATAATCAAAACTGAGCAGCTGTAAAATTATTTTTCTCTCTGCTGGACGGTTCTGTAAGATTATATTTCGCTCTAAGATATAGGAAACCAAATTTGTTATAGTTATTTCATAATATTTACCTATTAGCTCTTAAAAGAACTGGTAATCACTTAGTCTGCGCACTGCTGAACAAGTTAAGCAGAGAAAGAGAAGAATAGACTAGAGCGAATATTCACCCAGTGCAGTCACTATGGCAACTTTGAGCATGCGCATTAAGGTACAACGGGCTGAACGCACAATTTAATTTTCGGAACACAAATTGTTTTTTTAATACTTTTTCTACAATATATAATTTTTTCAATTTTTTTCTCAATAGTGAGATGCAATAAACTTTACTAAACTTTGTAAAATGATGAAAACTGAGTAAAGAATCCATGAGAGTACTTTAATTTTTAGTAATATCATTGTGTTTATAATATTATTTTCTATTAACGTATGTTGCATCATTTCGCAAAAGTTTTTCAAGTTTTGCAAAATGGGCTGCAATCTCTCATAAAGTTTTGTTGACTTTCAAATATCAGTGTATCACAAAAGCATATACTGCATACAAACTTGATTGAGTGTTTGCCTTCATTATGCCATGATTGCAAGCTTTAGAGCTTCGTAGAGCCTGCATTCACCAGATAAAAGAGCTAAATAAAGAATAGTCAGGAAATACATACTGGTGGCCATTTTTATTAATGGTTTGACTAATATGATGTCATAACTTAACCCCACCTTGCAATTAATTTTTCCTGCCAGTTTTATAATATACAGAGGTATCCAGAAATGACACAAGATCAAAGATGGCGTATAAAGTATAAAAAGTTATGCAGGAATTTCTTTTAATATTTAAAGTTAAATGATCTATAACTTCTAAACAGTGCATAGTAAAAATTTAAAAATAGCACAAGTTGTACAACTTTTTCTTTACTATAAAATGGCAGCAATTAAAAAAATATTAAAATTTCATCCAAAAGTACCTTAATTTAAAAATGGTGACTAATCTCAAGGGGAGGTGATATCACGCCCAAATATACAAGATAAATTAAGATATGAAAAGTACCTTTGTAGTCCTTGACTCACGCTCCATGGAATGATGTGGAAGTCACCTTGAGCTGTTCACTAGTTTAAGAGATTATCCGGTGTATAGAAGAAAGATGAAAGAAGAAGAAAAAGTCTGAAGAATTTTGCAGAAATTTAAATTTGGGCCAGTTATCAAGAAAAGTTTCCACTACATTACAGTTCACTTTAAAGGTACCAGGAGAATCACTCAGTGAAGGAGAGCTCGTATAAGCCATTTATAAAGCCATACAAGGTAAGATAGAAGAGTTATAATCATTTGAAAATTATAAATTTGGCCGCCATCTTGAAAAATCAACCTCAACCCTGCATATTGGCTACCGCCTATATAATACAAAAAGATATTTCCTAACCCATTCTTATTGTAACACTGCTTCATCTCTTACTTCTTTTTCCTGTTCCTGTTATGTATGAAATAACAGTTCATTTATAGATTGTCTCACAATTAATTAGTTGGCTTTCTTATATTCATTATCCCTATTTCGTCTATCACCATGCCAAATATTCCTCAGTTTATGTCCCACACAATGTTTTTCACCTATAGAACAATAATTAAAATGGCATTCAATACAAAGCTTTGTTCACATTCAAGGATTATTTTTTCTATTTCCTTTTGATAACCAGAATTAATTGTTGCCATAATAGACTACGTTTCAGCATTCTGTTCATCATGTAATGGTACCTCTGTCCCTTCATAATGATCGTTTCTTTTTCTTGACTTTCCTTTCCTAATGTTGATTTTCCTTACATTTCTGTTGACATGATTACAACATATAACTTAACCTGGCGTGGGAGAAAACACTCTGAATCCTATGTGATGGGCTCTTTTCTAAAGTCCTCTTTCTCTGATGAGAAAGGTCACATTTTAAGCATGAACAAGGCCGACAAATCACCGCATCTGCTTCCCTTCTGCCATTAGACGATGTTTCACCTAACTTATGCCAAAGTAGACAATTAACAGAGTCAACAAGCAAAAATGGTGCATGAGTCTTTTGAACACTATGTCAAAATGAATAAGCTGTCATGTTTCCTCATTTTCAATTATGTCAATTCCAGGACAGAACTTGAACATTTTAGAGGCATTAACGTACTTTTTGCATAATTGTAATAGCTGCTCATTGGTATGTTCTGGACTCAAACTGCCACTTTCAACATCCCTAAGAAGTACCTGAACAAAATACTCCTAATTCTCCTTTATAAGAATTCTGACTCAAGAAGTTGGTCCAAGTGGTGGATGGTTATATAGCTGCCTATGACTTAGGATGAGACACTGATTCTCTTCATAACAACACTTCTTTACTACAAACCCTTTCAGTTGACTGCAAGTCTCATACAACCCATCAAGAGAGCCAGAAGATTGGCTAGGAGTGGTAGTTGGAGCACAGGTAGCCATTTTACTATTGAGATCATGTAGAATAACTTATAGTTAAATAACTTAACCCTTCACAAACTTGCTCGTACGAAAATTTGGTGTTGACCACTACTGCTAATGTGCTAATAGAAATCCACAAGAAAAAGCGTGAGAATACTAAGAAACTGTAAGCGGACATGTCACCAGCACTATAGGGCTGTTAGACACTCTCCCACCCCATTACTTACTCTTAATGTTGTCAGGGTAAATATGTTCTTTTAGTCATTGTATGAATTTGCTAAGTTGTTCCTTCTACTTTTCTTTGGTCGAGTTTAAGTTGTTCCTTATACTTTTATTTGTTCAAGTTTGTACGTACCTATCTCATGGCTTCTCCAATAATTGTGCCTATATATATTGATATTGAGTGGTTAGATTCGAAATGCAGATAATGAAATGCATTATTTTCCTTTTCATATGTGTAGGTGCTGAGCTTTCCTAATAATGTGAAGTTTGAAGTTTTGTAGATTGTGATGTAAAAAAAATTTACTGCTGTGTCTGATTGTGTTCTTGTAAATTTAATTTGTGGTTAGGCTCTGACAGGAATGTATCTAGGTCTTTGTTCCTGGGCCACACCCTAAATATGTCATCTATGTATCTTTGTATGAATAAAGGTCTATCTGAGGTGGAAGATGAGAACATTCTAAGTAATATTGACATAAAGGTATTAGTGACAATGGGCAAAAACGCCGCTCCCATGACTGTGCCTTTTTTTGTAAGGTTATGTCTGCAAATTCAAAAAAGTTGTTAGTCATATTTAGTTGTAGAAGGTGAGTAATCAAGTGGGCATTGCTTGTGAGTAGCTCTGGATTTAATATTAATTAAATCCAATTTAATTAATATTATGTGTGGTAATGTACAATTAAAATGGATAACGACACGGAACATACTTCAAGGAAAGCCTGTGCTTGGATGGAACAGAAATTTATGGAAGACAACTGTTGAATCACCTGATTTGAACCCCATTGAAAACTTACGGAATGAACTTAAGAAAATATTTACATAGAGAGGTGAAGCCCAAGACTAAGAATGAACTAATCTTGGTTGTTGTAGAATTCTGAGATACAGTAAATGTCAGTAAATGTAGGAAGTGTATTGGACACTTGAGGAAAGTAATGCCCAAAGTTATAGATATGAATGGAGGACCCACTAGATACTGATGGTTTATTTTTAATGTACATATTCCTTCTGTCCCTCTTTAGCTTTCTCCTTTGATGGTAATAATAATTGCTTTGTTTTTTCATTATCAATAATAATAATAATGAATTGAATGTACTGTTATAGTTTTGCCTATCATCTTAGTCTTTAATAGTAGCATTTAGATTTCCCACACTGACGTGATTTCATCAGCTCAGGAAATACAATAATTACAAATAGATGTTAACTCATTCAGTAACTCCAAATCATACCTATATGTATTTTGATGTTTCAATCTTATTAATAAAGTAATCAGTACCTACAATATATGTGCTATAGTCAATAATTATTTCAATAACTTTCTTGGCACAACATTCAGCTGCACAATGGTTAATTGGCTGCCACACTCTTGTCCACA
>NW_003546339.1:137822-146063 GCF_000090795.2 Amphimedon queenslandica | reverse complement strand
CTTTGATGATGAAGAGACTGGTATAGGTGATGTAGAGACAACTGTTGTAGTAGCAGGTCATGATATATTAGCTGGTACTTGTGACACTGGTAGTGGTACTGGTAGAGCCCACTGTTGCATTGGTAACATCTCTGTAAATGTGGACAGTAATGATTGAAGTGGGTGAATCGAATTCTATAACAAGACTAAAGAATTGTCACATTATCAAAATAATGCCAAGTATTTAACTTTCAACATAACCAAGCAGTGTATTGTACTTGTTAGTTAATGTGATAACTTCAGCTTTCCGTTTGTTTATACGAGTGTTCAATGAAGCCACAATTTCATTAAAATCTGTTAATCATGACCCGATTTTGAGTGCTGTACATGGATATCATTATCTTATGACAATGCAGGAATATGTGACGGTAGTGGGGAAATATCTGACTCCGAAGTATAAAACGCTATTTGACTGGGAAGAACCGTATCTGACTCTTCAAAAGATTTATTTTATTTGTAATCAACCCTTCCCCATACTTCACACCCTCCTCCTCCACTTGTGTCTCTCCATCACTATTGCCCCTATAATTTTATTCCATTCTGTCGCACCTCCTCCTATTGCCTCTTCTTCCTTCCATATAATATTAGACTTTATAAGTCTCTCCCAAGTACAATACCTCCTTATCTTAATTTAAATTCTCTCCAGATTATAAATTTTTATTTAGCTTTTGATTTTACGTTATCACCTTATCATGTATTTATTCTTTTTTCAATTACCATCAGCTATTCTTCTAAACAAATTGTTTGCAGCTGTAACTAGATTGGTTTTAGTGCCGGTAGACGTGTTTATATCAGCACCTGAAGATTTCTTATGGGGTTCATCACTATGAATACTTACTGCCAGAATAGTAATTAGACTGTTTCTCTGTAACTATGGGGTGAAAGCAATCGTTATTGCACACTCACACATGATGAATGCATATATACCTTTTTTCCTTTTTGCTTTCTTTTGTTTCTTCCTTTATTGTAACAGTGCTCCCCACACTTTTCCTCTTCTTTGACTTTACTAATATAAAAAAATGTTAAACACTAGCATTACTTTTATTTTTATTCACTTTTTTAACAGGAGTGCTGTTCAATAATTACATGTAGTTAGACTAGTTGGAGTTCTAGTCAAACCACTTTATCTTCAGTTTTCTCATTAGATGATACTGGAGGTAGAGAGTCAGGAGTATAAACTCCAGCGAGAAATTGATCTTCTAAACTATCTACATCATTTTTGCATCCTATTAATCATACCAAAAAATTAATGCAGATACAGAGTGCAAAATTACTAGCGGACACCGGCCAATTTCCGGGCGTTTCCTGATAGTGACCAGAAGAAAAAGCACGTGAACAGCCAGACACCCTAGTTTACTTTAATCTAATTATTCATTGGTCTGTTATACTCTTGGCTATGAAAAGAGCAATCTCTTCATCTTCATCATCAGATTCAGATGCTAAAAAACGACATGTTACCTATGATACTTTTACAAAATGGAAGCAAGATTATGATTGTGAGCTGCAGACACTTACTGGTTAAATTGTCATTCACAGTTTGACAGCGGGAAGAGAGTGGTGACCAAACTTAGCTGCAGTATCTGTTTTAAGTATCAAGACAAACTAAAAGGGAGAAAAACCTTCAGTGAGAAGTGGATCAATGGAACTGAATCGCTTCGTACTACCAACCTCAAAGACTACGTCCATACTGCTCAACACAAACTTGCCATGTCTCTTTTAAAGAAGGAGCAAGCTGAGATCCAATGATTGAGTCCTGCATCTAATGCACACATAGCAAAAGCTCTTGAAGCACTTCCAGAACAAGACAAAACAAGACTGAGAAACAAATTTGATATAGCTTATTTTATTGCCACCGAGAAACATTCATTTAAGAAATATCCCAAGTTTTGTGAGCTTGAGACCAAACATGGAGTTGACATTGGAACATATACTAATGAAGTAGAACCTTTGTTCATTACATTGGAGAAGCAAAACGTCGTGAGCGCACAGATGCCCTTGGTAAAGTAGATTTCTTTTCATTTTTGCTAGATGGGTCTATGGATAAGGGTAATTGTGACAATGAGCTATGCTAATTGTGTGTTGTGATATTAATTGTAAAGATGAGCGTATACACTCGAAAATAAGTTTCTTAAAAGTTTTTAAGCTTGATTCTGTGTCTGGGGTTGGTCTCTTGAAAGTAATAGAAGGTTCTCTACAAAGTCTCGGTATTCAGGGCATTGATGATACTAACTGCTATAAATTGGTGGAGGTAGCAAGAGATGGTGCATCAGCAAACATTGCAAGTGTTAGTCTTAAAGGAATTGTCAAAGAAAAACTGCCCTGGATTGTTTGGACATGGTGTATTGGTCACAGAATTAAGTTAGCAATAAAAGATGCTTTTAAAGGCTCAGCATTTGATTTAATTGATGAAATGCTTCTGGGACTTTACTACTTGTACGAGAAATCTTCAAAGAAGTGTCGAGAACTCCATGATATTTTCAGTGATCTGAAACAGTGTCTTCAGTTCCAAGATGGTGTTAAGCCTATTAGAGCTAGTGGTTTAAGTTGGGTCAGTGACAAGGTTGCAGCATTGAAACGTCTTTTGTCTAAGTACGGTGCATATACTAACCACCTAGCAGCACTTTATGAGGATGTGTCTGTTAAAACAGTGACCGTGTGAAACTGAAGGCATATTATAATAAATGGACCAAAGGCAAATACATCATTGGTTGTGCTGTATTTGTAGATATTCTCATGCATTGCTCGATATTTAAAAGGTGATGCAAAGTGAAAGGTTGATATTTTGGGAGCTATCACTAGTCTTTTAAAAACAATTAAAGAAACTGACAGGCTGAGTTTTAAATTTCTGGAGAATGGCCAACATTTGCTGCAACTACCAAAAATATTAGCTGTGAAGGAGAAATTGAAGAGATGGTTTATCAGTGTCAAGAGTTGGAAGAAATATCCTGCAGGATTAAGATACTTTCAGAATCATCATAAAGAGTACTGTACTAAGGTGAATGAATGCATTCGTTTACGCTTAACATGGTCAGATCTTGAGCTAATGAGAGATATTGTTTTTGTGTTTGGAACTCAAGGGTGGGAGAAGGCAGTGGAGGAAAATGAATCAATGGAAGCTATTACAAAATTGACAGAGATATGCTATCCCTTTGGAAGCAACTGCAGCTGATGTTGGAAAAATTGCTTATGAGTTTCATGCTGTACTTTACTATGCTATCCAATTTATTTCCCTCTCAACTCTTGATTATAAAGCAGTCTGGTGGAGGATTTTTCATTCCCCTAGTGCTGGTGAGTGGTGCAATATCTTAATACAAGTCAAGATTCTATTTTCCTTACCAGCATCAAATGGCAAGCTTGAAAGTGTTTTTTCTTAAGTTAATTTAATCAAAAGTGAGAAAAGAACTCTACTCTCAAATAAAACTCAATAACCTACTTGTTTTGACATCGGATCAAACTCCATTAAATGAATACTCTTCAGGAGGCCAAACCAGTGAAAGAGGAAGACATGAAAAGAAGAGATGCTCTCAACCATTACCAACAACATCTAGCACTCCTACTGGTAGTACTGCGGAACTACCACATGTAGTTTTGTCATCTGTAAGTGAAAATGATGAAGCAAATTCTGATACTTCAACATGCCTTTTTGATGAATGGGACACTTGGATGAATGACTAATGATTAATTTCTTTCATGAAACAATGATAAAAATAATTATTTATATTATAATTTTTTTGGACATTGATAAATAATGATTAATAATAGCAATAATAATACAAAGAATCCATACAATTCAATGTTTTTTGTATCTCCAACCATTTTATCGTGATGGCCACTCAAAGTGGCATATGATAGGTCATCCTGTCTGACCACTTTTAAATTATTATTTTGCTCTCTGAATTTTACATGCCATATGTTTTAAGTCAGTACACAAACGTAACCATAGGATAGTACTCTGCCTGTCAAGAACTGCTTTTTTACCGTCACTTGACAATAGTCTCCACATTCTTGCTCTACAATTGCCTTCTTTTTCACCACTGATACTGTTTCGTCAGTATGAAAATAAACAACACAAAACTCATCAAAATAGATATACAGAAAGGCATAGTAGTGAAAGTACATTCACAAGAAACTCACCTCGAGGCTTTGTAAGCAACCTTTAAGTGAAAGCCATGTCAAAAAGACAAGAGTGACGGAACAGAGAGACCGTAGTGAAGCAAGGTTGAGAGACCATAAGGAAGCAAGGTAGAGAGACCGTAGTATCAATGTAGAGGATTTTTCTGTGCATGCGCGAACATTCAATGTCGTGCATAGGCAGCACAAACGGTATGCCTACCACAAACATAGAGCAGCTTTAAAGCAGCTAACTAGCTTTTTTTTCGACTTGTACTGTATATCATTAAAATGTTTCATGGTGACAAAATTAATGTCAATTGTCATGATCCTTTGCTCCTATGTCTTTGTTACAGATAAGTACTGAAGAATCAGTACCTACTGAGGAAAAGGACAATGTTCTAAGTGCCACTGAAAATGAAAAATCGACTCCAGGTGAACTTGATGGCACATTTAGACTGGTTACTTCTTGCAGGGGTAATTTGCACATAGATGCTACCAGTAATTGTATTGTTGTCACAGAGACTAAACATAGGCTTAAAACTCGGTCCGGCAGGTCCGGTTTGGGCCTGACCAACTATTGCTCTATTTAATCATTATTCATTTAAATAAAGGCACACCTCTTAAGTAATTATGACTTAATGGGCATGGCAACTACATTAATAATAATAAACCGCAGCCAGGTGTATCATCATGGAGAATATAGTCTCTGCCACGGCCGTCAGAAGCACCAACCTCTTGAGTTTTCCTATCCTACGAGACAGTGTGGTAAAACAAAGATTGTAACTCGTTCATTTCAAACAGCATGGTACGAGAAATGGAAATGGCTTCATTACTTGGAAGAGTCAGACAGTGTCATCTGCTTTACATGTGCTCAAGCAGTAGAGGAAAAGAAGTTGCGTAATGGAAACAACCTTTGTTTCAAGTGGATTTACTAATTGGAAGGATGCTACTGTATCATTCAGGAAACATGAGGCTAGTGATTGCCATCGAGCTGCAACTGAAATCATGCTGAGCCTTCCACAGAAAGTTCAAAATGTCGGAGAAATGCTCTCATCTGAATCAAAGAAAGAAAAGGCTGTCAATCGTCATTATTTATTGAAAGTTCTTAGTTCTATAAGGTTTCTTGCCAGACAGGGACTCCAATGAGAGGTTCTGGGAATGATGAAAACAGCAACTTGTTTCAACTTCTTAACCTCCGTACTGAGGATGACAAAGGGCTTGTTAGCTGGATGGCAAAAAAATATCAACGATACATCTCACCACAGATTCAAAATGAACTGATCCAGATAATGGCATTACAGATATTATGAGTAATTATCAGTAACATTCAGAATTCCCCATTTTGCACCTTAATGATTGATGAGACAACTGACATTTCAAACAAAGAACAGGTTGTCGTTGTCATGAGATGGGCATCTGGTTCATTAGATGTTCACGAAAATTTTATTGGTCTGTGTACTGTAGATGATATCAAAGCATTAACTTTACTTGATGTTGTTAAAGATACTCTTGTTCGCTGCAATATTTCCTTAGCTAAATTATGGGGCCAATGCTATGATGGAGCATCAGCAATGTCAGGGTGCAAGAATGGTTTGGCAAAATTAATTATGGATGAAGAACCACGTGCAATTTATACACATTGCTATGGTCACACTCTTAATCTTGGTGTTGGAGATTCTGTGAAAGATTCACCTCTAATGAAAAATGCTCCATGAGATCACAAAGTTACTCAAATACTCTCCAAGAAGAAATGCTATTTTTGATAATCTGAAAAAAGAGCTCTCACCTGACAGTATATGTATTCGTGTACTTTGCCCAACTTGTTGGACAGTTAGAGCAGAAGGTCTTTCAAGTATTATAGCCAATTATGACATTCTAATGCATGTTTGGGATGAGGCAAAGTCTATTCTTTTTGACACAGAAACTATTGGAACAATAAATGGAGTATCTGGCTACATGGAAAAATTTTCAGTTTTTATTGGAGTGGCCCTTGGAGAGCTAATATTAGGACACTCAGATAATCTCAGCAAGTCTCTTCAAAGTAAAGTACTCACAGCAGCACAAGGGCAACATCAAGCAGAGCTTACTGTGAAGACACTGGAATCACTTAGAAATGATGATGATGCCAGTTTTAATTTGTTCTTGGATGCAGTACTATTTAAAGCAGAGCAGTGTGATGTTGATCCCCCAGTGTTACCACGCAAACGAATAAGGCCTATGCGATATGATGAAGGATCAGAACCTACTGAATATAAAACTCCTAAAGATATGTATCAAGTATCTTACTTTGAAGCACTAGATTTAGTTATAGAGGCTATCAAAAAAAGGTTTGATCAACCTGGATATCAGATTTATCAGAATCTTCAAGAATTACTTATGAAGTGCGTTACAAGGCAGTGTTATGATCTGGAGTTTCAAAATGTATGCAAGTTTTATGGAAGTGATATTAAGCCTACATGTCTTAAGGTACAGCATCAATTACTTCATTCAGCTTTTCGAGAGAAGCCTATTGACGATATTGATATTCAGTCAGTATTCTTGTATATTCGTTCACAAGGATGAGTACTTGTCTGAAATCTATGTGTTTGTTCAACTAATCCAAGTTGTGCTGGCAACAAATGCTAGTAGTGAAAGATCTTTTAGTGCACTGAAAAGAATGAAGTCCTTTCTAAGATCTACTATGACTCAATCACAAATTAATCATTTAATGACCCTACATGTTCATAAAGAAACTCTAGATCAATTGTTACTTAAGAATGTTGCCCAGGAGTTCATTGACGGTAATGAGTCTCGCCTCACTCACTTTGGAAAGTTTGATTAAGCTATGACCTTTATTATTGTTATTATTCATTATTATTATTATTATTATTATTAATCAATTTAAGCCATGCCCACTATGAATAATTAATTAACCGCAAAAAATTTTTTGGCACGGTTTGCGTACCGTACTTATCTTCTCTCTCTGGCCTGACCAATTCTTTCCTTCATTCTACGTCCCTGCAAAACAGTTGGTCAAATTTGAAACCTCATCTGAGCTGAAAAATAGTGATGCTGCTGTTTATAAGATTTTACTAGTTGCTAAAATTTGTTACCATCTTATGCTATATATAAGAAACTGTTTTGCCACATCCTTGGAATGCATAGTCAGCAACAGTGTTCTTTTGGGACACTTAAAGCGATGTATGAACATGTAAAGGACATTTTAGATGCTATTTGCTTTGAAGCCAGAAAGGAAAAGCAAGATATGAATTAGAAGAAATTAAGGAGCTGGAGAAAAGTGCTGTTACCTGTGGCGACATGGTTTACCTGAGTAGAGGCAGTTTCAGCCAAAACTGCATATGAACTGTGAGAGATTACTTGACTGGTGCTCTTTGTACCATTATCACATCGGGAAGTGACAATTTGTATAAGATAAAGTATTTTAAGGTACTTCATAAGAAGCAGAAAAATTTGGTGTGAGCGAGGTATTCAAGCTTGTAGAAGTTAGCTAATTCTACCAACAATTTATTATCATCAATTATCAAGATCGCCAAAGATAACAAAAGAGAGTGATAAATGGAGAAGAACAACAAAGACAAAAAAACACGAGAGAGAGTGAGAGGGAGAGAGAGAAATATTAATTTATATTATAGTTCTACTGCGCATGTGTGCATCAGTTATAATGTAATGACTATTATGTTTATACTTTATTAACAACATTAACCATGAACCAATATTCTTCACTACAAGTACTCCCCTTCCAGTGAATTACATGAACATATTTAGAGGTTAAGCCTATCTGGGAAGTGTACACGACGCCCTGATCGGGTATGTGGGTGTAGAGAAGTGTTAGTTGAATGAGAAGTATTAGCAAGAGAAGGAGAGACAGAATGAGAGAGAGTTACTGGAGGCTCCATATCTACATGAGCTGCTTTTAGACGATCAATACTTACTGTTTCCTGTTTCCCATTTACATCCAACAAAAAATATTTATCTGATGGTGAGAGTACCTTGTAGGGACCATCATACGGTTGTTGGAGTGGTTTTTTACCGAATCACGTCGAATGAAACATGTGATGCAGAGAGAAGGGACGACTGAATGAAGGACTT
>NW_003546339.1:116511-134010 GCF_000090795.2 Amphimedon queenslandica | reverse complement strand
CTGCGCATGTGTGCATCAGTTATAATGTAATGACTATTATGTTTATACTTTATTAACAACATTAACCATGAACCAATATTCTTCACTACAAGCTTATGGTCAAGTATCAAATGAATGTGGAATGCCCCATTGAAGACAGAGATAGCACATCTGAGAATTATGTTTTGAAACATTTCCCACTTTGTCGGGTATTGCGGTGTGGCAATCATGTTGCTAAGAATCATGCTATAAAGTTAGACAAGTTGCGTAAACTATAACAAATGACAACTGATGATGGTGTTAAAATAGAATGCTTCTGCAAGGAGAAAAAGCATGCTAAGCATTATGGTTACCTCTCTGAGAAGTTCATTAGAAAAGCCAAAGCATCATTTCACATGTGTCTTACGAATGCGGGCACAGACCCCAATGCTTTTTCAGAGAAGTTAATAAAATTGGCATTGGATAAATTTTAAAATGAACACTATTGGATGGTGGCCAGTGTGATTATCACCCATTAGTAGGGTGTAGCTGTGGTTATTGTACAGATATAGGCAAATTAAAATGCTGCTAAAAACCTTACAAAACTGACAATGTTTTGAAGAGTCCTTTTCATATCCTAGCTTACCACTTAAACTGTCAAGGAATGGCAGGTCTGGCTGATGTATTGATACATCCTGAAACAGGTAAAGCCACAACAAACCCTTTTGAAGCTTCACACAATGTGCTTGTTACGTATAGGTCCAAAAATTGGAACATTGCAAGTCTTCACTACCACTTTTCTACCAACATAAGACTCATTCAAGGTTGCATGACCAAAATTTTCACGAAGCGTGGTCCTCAGTACCACTGGATTCTGAATATCCTAGAGCGGATGTGCCTTCCTGTTGTTCAGAATCTTCGATCTATCTTAAAGAAGCTGAGTGCAGGTTTATTTTTTCATATAAAAAGCAAGAACACCAATGTTGCTAAAGTAAAGAGGAAGCTTTAAAAGGGAAAGTGTAGTCTTTGAACATCAACCCAGGCAATTGTTCGTAAAAGAGGTGCAATGAATCATGATTATGGAAGGGATGCATTTACTGAAGTAATTACAGATGCCTCAACTGACAAATGCAAATGTAGGTCATCAGACCAGAGTAGGACATCCAATAAGAGTTGTCCACAGAGTAGAACCTGTCATACTGCTACTGGAATTGATACCTTCTGTGACATCAATGCATCCAAATGTGATGACAAAGTATCTGAGTATTACGATGATTATTATGACTTTGAAAGCTCCCTAAGTGTTAAAATGTTTGCTGAATTGTGTGCATGTCCAAATTTTCCATGTCGCAAAAGGGATTGCCCTGATAATGTAAAAAATACAAAAGGCCTCTGTAGATAGGTCAGTCACTCCTGCTGGTGCCTTGTGGACACCACCACTTAAGAAAAAGTGTCTGTATTCACAGAAAGTCCCTTCTCCTTCAGTTCTATTAAAAGTTAAGGACCAAAGTAACCCTGCTCTTGGAAGTGCCATTGTGCCATGCAATGCATCAATGGCGGAAAAAGTAGGCTCTCCTACTGCATCCACTCATCCTTTAGCATAGATAAATAGTTGGAGATAGCCGTATCAAAATGCTGTTCGCCATAAAATATTCCTGTTCTAACACAAATTCCATAGCAAAGTACTCCTGTGGTGCACATTTCACATTGTATTAACTGTTCATATTGTAGACTCTCACTTCATATGTACTCTGACTTCTATGGACAACATGCGAGACGTACTTGTATCTTTAAGTCAGTGCCATTCACCGTCGATGACCCCAGGCCCATCAATATTTAATAAGCAAAGTTCCCAATTAGCAGGGGCTGAAATAGCGGGTTCTCCTTCTGTACGTACTGTATTTTTGTTGCAAAATTAAAAGTGGTATTCCTCTTTACCATGGTGCCAGCTGACCTCTATTCCATTCAAAAGTACTCCAACATCTATCCATAAGATGCAGGATGTACAGGTATCTTTAAGTAAGTGCCCTACACCATCAATTACACCAAGTCAATTAAAATTAAAAGAGCAAAGTTTCCATATAGCAGTGGCCGAAGAAGTAGGTTCTCCTTCCGTATGCACTCTAAGTGTGTTTCAGAATAAAAAGTTGGTGCTCACTGTACCAATGTTCTGCTGACCCCTGTTTCATTCAAAATGAAAGATCACAGACCCACTGGAGTTGATTGTGGAACTGTTCCTTTGTGGGTCAAAAAATAGAAACAAAATCATTTCATAGTCTTGAACAGACTGGTGTATTGATGAAGAAAATACCAAGTGTGCTTTAAAGGTCTTGCATGAAATGACTACCTCCTTCTACCAATAGAGATTGGGTACAGAAAGCAGTTGCAATTATATCAAAGCTTTCTGGTATCACAGTTGTTCAACGTGTCGATGCTGTCAAAAAGGTTCCTTACCGAGAAATAGCTCCTCTGATTCAGGATGAGATTGTCAGAGATGGGGCATGTTTCTATAGGACAATTGCAAAAGCCATTACTGGTATTGATGACAATCATTTTGCAGTCCGTATGTCTTTAAGAATTTCATGCTTGACCCTGCAATTGTTCTTGCCATTGGAAGACTCATTTGTGCTGGAATTTATTAAAATATTGTTGCATTAAAAGCAGTGAGGAGTCACATAAACAGACATAAACTATATTTATGAACCTCATGGTCGACTGAATATGAGGTAATTTCAGCTGCTGCAATGTTTCAAGTTAAGATTATGGTTTTTGCCCAATATTCCTGTTACCATGATTGGCATACATATGTGCCTCGGTTCACTAGCAAAATTTGCATGACACCCATGAAAGTCACGTTGTATCTGTACCACATTAATCGTAATCACTATGATTTAGTGATACCTGTACTTGATTAGTAGCAGTGTAATGATTTTAGGCTTGCTATTTTAAAATGGAATTGTTTAGTATCATTTTCTTGAGCTTCATACAATTTTGGTAAGATCTTTCTCTGTGATGGTATATTGCATTCTATACCATGTTTTTTATTTTAGTTGATATAGTGCAATTATTACTTGAGATATTTTAGTGTTAATTTTGTGCAAGGTTTAGTTATAGTTAAAGTACAATTGCATCTAGTTTGTTTCTGATTACTCTTTGTAGGCTTATATTTTGCCACTTGAGTATGTAAATACTCGCTCTCCCTCTCTGATGTAGACAAACTGTCCACATTTGTGACGTTTGCCTAAACCTTTGCAGCACATTATGCTAATGGCAGTTTGTAATAAATGTTTCAATTAAAATACATCATGCTAATTATACAAACTGGTCATGTACCATGATGTGTATGACAATTTGACAGTTGAATACAGGTTAACATACACTATTTAGTGCAGTACCACGCATTGGGTGGCAGCTTATTAAAGTTCTACGAGTCATGAAAGTCACTAGATATTTATGGTCAATTGCTGCGACAAGCTTTGGGTGGTAGTTGTTACATTTCACAGAGTGGTTTGGAAACTCTGCATGTAGCTACATGCCATACAACGCTTTGGGTGGCGGTTGTTGTTGCATTATACGGAGTGGCACATTGTGGTAGTGAAACTATGTAAGTAATACCAAGTGTTGTGTGGTGGCTTCCGTGTCATATTTAGAGTCACTAGTAATGAAACAAAATGCCGTGCCATGCTTTGGTGGTGGTTGTTACAATGTGCAGGGAGTATGTAGCGAAATAAACTAAATGCTAACCCACACATAGAACAAGTATGCTAAGTGTTTTGAACTGTATGTGGCAAATGAGAAAAGAGTAACTGCTATAATGTTCTGCTTTGGTAAATTTGCAAAGTTGAGAGTTTTTGAACTGGAATTTGAGACTACCTCCTCGTTGTCAAGGTTGAGATTTATTGTATGATATGCAGTCCAGGTTTGGATGTATTGTAGAATAAAAGCAAATTGTCTCACTTATAAAGTCCAAAAATATGTTGAATAGGTAGTGCTTCATTTTTTCATTCTGGGAGAGTTGTGAAGCATAGTAATTGGTGCTGTACGCAACAAAGTACTTGATTTATCTTTGTTAGTAATGTACGCAAGCCAAACAAAAGAATCTTGCTTGTATTGGTTGCATTTGTTATGTGAATCTATATTTTGTACATGATTGCGTTAAACAGTAAGAAAATCTAAATTTGAAAACAGCTTTTTTTGACATCAAGTTCGAGATTTGTAAGAATCAAATGTGAAAAATTGATCATGTCATTTTAAGTCCATTTTAAGTCATTTTAAGTACTGTTAGGACAATGAAGTTCTACCATAGTCATAATGTTACAGGTACATACATGTAGGCATGTCTTTGGCTAGTTATACTATAGTCATAATGTTACAGACATGTAAGCATGTCTTTTGCTCCTAGTATGCTGATTAGCTGCTTTAGTTTATTTTTGTTAGAAATGTAATGTACACTTATGTGCCTTGCTGGTCCACTCTTTTGCCCTAATTTGTAGTGCATAGCCATTGAGAACTTGTTTACAATAATAACAAGAACATAAAAATTTAAAACAACAAGATTGAGTAGGATTCCGAATGTTCAACGATAATACAAAATAAAAATCTTACTCTGGTGACGCAAATTCTACTCTACAGTGTACTTTTAATGTTATTATTTAAAAGTTATGGATCACCTTGCAATGTAAAGTAGAGTTTGCGTCAGGAGAGTAGGATTTTCATTTCGTATTTTCGTTTGTCATTCGGAATCCTACTCACTCTTGTTTTTTTAAATTTTTATGTTCTTGTTTTTGTTGATTTTTTTATAATAATTTTTCAGTTACAATTGTGATATTACACAAACAGTAAGTTTATTATTGTTGTCATTGTTATCAATTTACAGTATTTATGAGGGACAGCACTGATTGAATTAAATAGATATGGTGAAGGAATATCTACCATAGTGATGACAAGTGAAATGATTACCATAGTCTTGACGTGACCCCTTGTTCAAGAAGATCTATCTTCCAAGCAATCCTGTAGCTATTCCTGCAGGTTCTTCCTGTTGTCAAGTTCATATTATCACTAGTATTATAAACATTAATTAATTGTTTTGTATTTTTGAAATCAAATAATTCATTACACACGCAAGATTAATACCTTCTCTTAGCTGCAAAGCTCCACTAAGTACTGCAATTTGATTCCAAGCATAGCTAGCCTATAGCTAGGTAAAAATACTTGCCGTTCCCAGCTCTGAGATCTGAGCATGCGCAACCATGCCCAAATTTTGGAGCACATGCTTCTTTAATTAACAAAATGGCGGCACAAGGTAAGCTGGTGCGACCAAACAATCACAGTATCACTTCTTCCTTTCTTGGAGAATGATTCTAGGGGACAAGGACCTGCACATACCCTGTTGGAGTAGAATGGTGTAAGAATTAGCCTTCTTATCACCAGGCAAGATTGATATAGTGACCGACAACTGGATTGACAGATCATGATGCTAATGAAAAAGGTGGATGAACAAAACGGCCGCTTTACTGATTTTTATTTTTCTCCCAGAAAAGGTCTAGAGTCACGCTAGTGGTACCATTGGAGTCTTCTTGTCAGGATAAGGTCCTCTAAGAAGTCTGGTTAGCAAAGGAGCTCATTTTCCCGGTATAGCAAGGCTGCAAAAGTCATGGCAGCCATTTTGTTTGGGTGTGAATCCTACTTAGAAATGCTACCGCGTTACTAATGAATTAACCTTTAGTAGTAACAATATGTTTTGTTATTAATAATTAAAATTATAAACAATTTACCACTACAACCTCATGGAATAATACAGTAACTTAAAACTAAAGATTGTAGAGCTAGTCAACTTTGTAGAAGTAGTACTCTCAACCAGGTTTTTACGGACCTATTAAGGTACACACATATATGACATTAAATTTGATACATGTAAATCTACATGTAGCTTGACACACTAACAAAGGTCAACAGATACTTGTAAAAATGCTCGCTAGGCTAAACTCAAAGGTTGCAATGATGCATGTCACATTCTATTAATACATGTAAATGAACATAAATGAATAAGTAGAAAATGTGTTGCGTGACACTACAAAATTATCACTCCTGCACCTGCTATGAACTTGCTATAAATAGAGAAAATCAACTTGTGTAAAGTTGTACATGGTAGCATGCATGTATGAAAAAAACAAACAAGGAGTGTAGATATCACAACTAAAACCTTATCAATGCAGCAAATACTACATAGAATAGAATTTTGACTCACGACTAGTGAAACTGATTTTATACAATCATCATTGCTATGAAACCATCACCATGAAGCTATTGTAGGTCAATTCAAAATGCATTTTGCATGTTGTATAGTTCTGATTCTTTCAATGCTCTGTTTAAGTGTAAGTTGTATCCATTAATAGATATATGTAATGTCTATCCTTAAATAGAAGCCGGATTGGAATAAACGCTGGGGTACCAATAGAATGAAAGTATAAATACGCAACAGTAGCCCAGGAGTAACTCTGTAGTTACTGGATAATGCCTGAAGTTCCATTAGTGTAATGCTTAAGGTTACGGGTTTGAATCCCACTTTTGTTATTTTTAAAATACTTTTTCTAGATCCAAATATCGTTTTAGGAAATAGACGCCCTGGCTTTTATTTATGGAAATACGGTATGATTCCTATAATGCTAGCTTGTAAAGTACTTCTCCCATATAAATATTCTTGCACACACATACTTATGATCCATATAAACTCTGTCGTTCATCTAGGATTATTGAAAGTTGAATAGTAATTGAGCACTATTTCAGGTTTTTTGTAGTTCTATTATTTCCCCAATATCTAGAAATTTGTGTACTACTTGGATTGGCTAAAGGAACGATACTAATACACAATATTTGTGCAATATTTGTTCATATTGTCTATTTTGTATAACTGCTCTACTCTTTTATCTTTTTGCTCTTTTATCTGGATATGTGACGATGGTGCATGATTTTAGTAACTCTACAAAAATCTCAATTTGAAAACAATGTTGTTACATAAAGTTGCGGATATATGGAAGAATCAAATCTAAAATATTGATGATGGCCTTTGTAAGTCATGTCATACAAGTGTGTTGGCATACTGTCACTCTTAAAAATAAATATTCTTTTGTATTGGGCCATCTTCTGGTTTTTTAGGTGCCTTTGTGAACAATGCAGCTCAAATGCAACCGTCAATAATTCTGTCCAGGAAACGAAGATAAGCTTGTAGAAGTGAGCCCACGCACACTTGTAATTATTATTTACTCAATTTCTGGCTTAATTTTTTTAAATCATATATTTCTTTAAATAATATTCATGTGAAACTATGAATACTAATAAAACAATGAATAAACTTATAGATGACCTTCACATGTCTTTATAGTGCTCCTCTTAGGTCAAAAGTGAACAAGAGTAGGTAAGGGTCAAATTAATGTATAACGTTTCTATTAGTAGAACTAATCTGGCTTTTGAAAAAAAAAGCATACTCTATAACATAGTGGAGTTGCTTAACTGTGCCCTTTTTTGCTACTTAGTTATAGCTAAAATGCACTGTGCTAGTTATTAGATGTATTATAAACATTACAGGTATCATCACTAGAGCTGTATTATAATGTGGTAAGTTTAGCCCTCACATGACTATCTTTTCAAATTTACATCAACATATGAAGTTATATTGAAAAAAATCATGGCAAAGTTCCGCTTGAAGCTCCAATTTGTAAAAGACATCAAGTAGAAGCTAAACGGCACTATAACAATGACAGTCATGTTCCCAAATGGAAAGAGAGAGTGACAAATACAAGTAACAAATACAAGTAATCCAGTGACTTGCATGTATAATGGTAGTATGCTAACATCAGCGACAACCAAAATCACCTGTGCATCTTTTGCTTTTTATGAAAGAAGTTGATGAGTGCTGGAGAGTTTGCTAGTAAATAAGAGATTTATTTATGTAAAAATCATTACTATGATGTATATAGAAAACTAAAACCCATTAATTGTGTTAGCTGCAATGCACACACCAAACAAGGAAAGTCGTTTACACAGCATTGCCCTGATCCAACTACTATTTTATAACATATTAGGTCAGACTCTTGAAAATGAAGATGTATTGTTTGGTTTGTTATAAAGCACACTTGCAATTACAAACTGAGTTAGAGAAAGAACTAGAAAATGACTTAAACCGTAACATAAATCAGTGGCTTATTTTTGAATACGAACCAAATACTTCCTAGGTAACAAATTTGTTTTGGAAACACTCATTGTTATCGCTCATAATTTTTGACAAAATAAAGCCTTACTTTTGAGTGCTGCATGTAATGTTTTTGTGGAGCACTATACAGGGGAAAAGCCTAAATGCAGTATTTCTTCTTTGTCACTTAATATTAAAACAGAAAATGCAAAAGAAAGTTTTCTTCACACTGGCTACTTCATCATTTAATTATAATTGAAAGAAATAATTATTGTTAGATTTTATCTGTATCAACCAGCTCTTTGGTACAATACTCCACTGAAAAAATTGAGACATTCTTACAACTCTATCTTGGGCTCTAGGGGCATGTGCACAGCAGAATGTCGGGCTCTCAGAGCATGTGCACAGCTGAATGTCACTAATATCCCAACTGTAGGTAGTCCACCAAGTGAACCTACTACAATGTGTAATGATGACAAGAAAGAGCAGTTGTGTGTGAGTGCTTTGATTATATATATTACACAATAAAATTAAGAATATTTCAAAGTTGCCAGAAATGCCTCATTTGCCACTGAAAGAATTTCTTAGCAAAATAGATCCGAATTTGATCTTTTTTTGGAGCTAGCTACACAGACAGTTCATGATTGTTACTTTTCAAAGTCAAAGTCTAATGACTCAGTCAAAACTTAATTATATGGCCGTTGATGAATTGTACTAATGCATAGGAAACATTACCAACACATATTGTACTTACTGATATCATTGAAGCTAATGGTGGGTCAAGTCAGCTATTATGCATATTGAATAAACTAGGGTGTGTATCTTCTCCAGATAGTCACAATAGATTTGACTTATTTTGGTAAAAGCCAGACACATATTAATAATAAATGGAAAAACCTTTCACCTAGGATAGCAACAATTGCTTCTGTTGACAACTTCGACACATGCTGCTGTATATCAAGGTAGGCAACATCGTAGCTATGATAAAAACACTATTCAATTGGTTCAGCCTCTGGTTAGCAAGAAGAGATAGAGGCTCATTTATTATCACTAATTAAAATTGAGCAACAACCAAATGCAGTTACATATACGAATACACACACTAGACATAGACAAGTAGGAAGCTCACCTTAATCATCACCACAAACTACTCTATTTGCACTCTTGACCAATTGTGTAAGGCAAGCTACCTCCTCTCTCTGCAATGCTACCTCAGTATAAAGTGAATCACTCTCTGCGACATTATTGACAGGAGGTGGTGGTGCAGATACTTCCTTTACTTTGTCAGCCAGGAGAGCAAGTTCTGACAAAGGAGTATCAGACTTGGCTGAAGCTAGCACCATTCTGACTCCAATGGGCAGCCTTTGTAAAAAGAGCTCCTTGAGGAAAGATGGGGCTTCTTCAGCGGACTGTCCCAGCAGTTGCTCCATTCTACTCAGTAGCTGTGAAGGCTTACGGTCACCAAGTTCTTGCCCGGTGAACAACTGCTGTAGCCGCCGCTGCTCTAAGGCTGCTGTCCGCTCGATAAGAGCTTTTTTGAGAAGGTTCTACTGATCTAAGTCAAGAGCCTTGAGGACGAGGTCACGTACCTCCATAGCTACTTCTGGTTAGAGAGAAGCAATGACATAGTCATATCTGGTTTTCTGAGAGGTGATCTTTCTTGTCTGGAATTGCACTTCTACTTGAACGAACCAGATATAAGCATCGGCAGGCCAGTAAGCCGGTAGATTTAGAAATGGAAGCTAGAGTATCTGGACTAGGTGAGGTAGCCATGTTCTGAGTCAGGGTCACCAACTTAGTGTGATTCTATGACTGAATTAGGAGGATCACAAATATTCTTGGCCAAATAATAAAAGAGAGAGAGTTAGAAAGGGAAGGGGAAATGAAGGAATGGGAATATTTTACAAAGAGTGAGAAAAGAAAAGTTATAGCAAATGATAAAAAAAAATAGCAACGTACACTCACACTACTAAAATAGTTTGATAAAATATTTTCTGAATGATGGAGATGAACGATGAATGATGAACAAAGGAACAAGACAAACAAACTGTGTTTTTCTGCTTCTTCTGAGATCTGTGTATATGTGTCCATAAAGCTGACCACATGTAACTATGTGGTTACAAGTCATGAATATTGAATGTCTTAATTAATCCAGGATATATTGATTATATGAATATATTGAACACCATGTTAATAGTTTGATGATGGTAGAGCATCAGCCTTAGAGCATGGCAACAACAGATGAGAATGTGGAGCCAACTGTCCAGCTTACACCCAACAAGAAAAGATCTGAAGATGAAGAGAAAGATATTGTTTCTGTAAGTGAGCACACAATAATGCTATATAAATATTACGAAAACATAATCATAGGTAAGTATTCAATATCCGTCTGGTATTAAGTCGTTCAAAGTGGCGTCTCCATTTTCAAGGAAAAAAGTAAAACGGCTAGCACGTGGGAATTACAATTATCTAGCATCCTCCATGGCCACATCTAGTCACACATCACAATTTTTTGGAGCTGGTGTGGCGCACAATTAGACAAGATATTAAGATTAGTTCTAGAATCAATGACTCCATTCTTTGTGACTCATGTGAAGGGGTTAAATGTTTTAGTAGGAATACTGTGGACATAGAGCTTGCTTGTGAGATGCCAACCTTAATAAAGGTATTGACAACTATACATGGGGGTAAAGAATCTCAGAAAAATGTTTTGATGTGCCTGATATGCAGATTGTCTTGAAATCAAGATTAAGACAAATTTCTTTAGTTCAGTGAGCAATTTCTGTAATTTTATACGGTAACAGATGCACCGAAGAGGTACAGTAGGATCATGATGTCTAAACTGTTAACAACCGTTAATGATATGTCTCTCCCACACTGAAACTTTTAAGACAGTTGATCGCATCTCTGAGGGGCACGACATGAATGTGTATTTTTGGTCTGATTACTTATGTAGTAACTTACAGGTAACTAACTATATGCATATACATTCACATTACATAAGTAATCATTATAATTTCCACAGAAAACAGGAAATAGTTGTACTCATCTGTCCAATAGTAAAGAGTTGCCAGACAGTTATACTGATGATAGAGATTTTGAAATAAATAGTAAGGAAATTTACTTGTGTAATAATTTTAATATTGGAAATAGATAATTCTGGCAGTTGTAAAGGTGTTCTTGCAAGTGATCACAGCTGTATGGATGAGGCTCATGATGATGTTATTGAGAATGAGAAAGATGTTCAGTAAGATGATGAGTGCAAAAATGTGATATACGATTGTGTAAAAGAGTGATACTAAATGTTGTGGCAAAAGCGAGGAAGAAAAGGCATGCAGTAATGAAGAGTCTCTTACAAATAACGATGTAGCCGAAGTGAATGAGAGGACATTGATAATGATTATGATGTCGAGTTTGAGGATGACATTGAGGATGATGGTGGTGGTGTGTTTGACGCTTATATTGATAATTGTATTTCATATATAATTACAGAATTGCTAAGGCCGCAAAGCGGCTGAATGCTACTCTGGATTATATGAAGAAGTTGAAGTTGAGCATATCATTGGTATTGTGCCTAGTGTTCTAAAATTACAGTTAGTTTGTAGTAATAATTGAAATATTTATAGAAAAATCTCCACCTATGGGTAGGGTTTCAAATTTTGTATAAAAACCCTGCCCTGGTGTCACCGCATTGGCCTTTTTATAATGACCATGAAATTTATCAATACAAAAAACACAATAAGCCACTTAAGCATGAAGAATTCCTTCATATCAATGTGGAGGGGGTGGGAGGGAGACCATTGATATGCTCAACTTCACCTTCTTCATATCATCCAGAATATCATTCAGATGCTTTGTGGCCTTAGCCATTTTGTAATTATATTTCAGAAGGCTCAGTCTCACATATCAATGGTGTAGTTTGTAGTTTTAAGGACTGACTCAGCAAACCCTGTATCCCAAACAGGTATGTACTAGAAACGCACAATGGATGAATTTGTGCTCCAGTCCGCTGCATCTTCTGTTGTGACTCCTTGCACAGCAGCAGCTGATGTACTAGCACCCCAACAGAGTGGGCTTTGAACATGCTGGTATCTATAGCAGCTGCTTCCATGATTTGTTTTAGCCATCTAGCTATTGAGGAAGAAGTAACCGCTTGATGTGGTTTGATAAAAGAAATAAACAAATCAGTACTGCCTCTAATTTCCCAGGTCTTTTCAATGTATAGATTTAAAGACCTTACAGGTCATAAGTTTTCTTCCCCAGAAAATTGTGGGAAGAAAAATTCCTTAAGAACACTACCTGGTCTGGACTGTTTAGCCAAAGCTATTGGTATGAATACCACTCCAGGGGTATTCCTATAACCTTTTAGACTAAGCTTAGGGAGGTCAGCTGACCGTGAAGGCCGTGTCAATGCTAACAGCATGACTGTTCATTAAGACATCAATTTAAGAGACAAATTGTGGTCCAACTAATTGGACTTAATATGGTGTAATACCCTACTTACATCCCAAGTGCTCTGGTATCTTAGCAATAGGGGCGTGTCTGAAATGCCCATTTCAAAAGCCTAGACACCAGTGGGTGCTAACCAATAGATTGCCCTTCTATGCATTGAGGAGACAGCAGACCTATATGCATTCAGTGATTTATTCTGGTATCCCTCCATGTAAAGTTGAGCTAGGAAATTGACAATATCCTCTATAGGTCCCGAAATGGGATCAGCTTGCCATTCATTGCAACAGCTGATGTATTTCCTACAAAACGAATCAATTATTGTGAGGTCTTGTGTCCCAAGAGGACAGGAGGAAGTCTGCAGCTTGTCCTGAAAGTCCTTTACCAGCATATTGTAGCCTGAGATAGGCCACATGGCTAGAGGTGGCAACACTTGCTGTCATGGTTCTGTCACTATTATTGCCTCCCTTTGAAGGTTGATTTTCAGAGGGTAAGACCTCAGCATTCCCAGGAGTCCGGGGTACCAAGGCTTAGATGGCCAGACTGGGGCTATTTGAATATCTGCTGGTTGCTTCTCTACTTTTACCAGGACTCTTCGCACTAGATTCCAGGGAGGGTTGCACATCCCCTCACCTGCGTCCAGTCCTGGAGAAAAGCATTTGTCTCTTCAGCTAGAGGATCTGGCCTTCATCTGAAGAAATGAGGCTGTTGATGAGTCAATCTGGTTGCAAACAGATCCACTTGGAGGTTGGGGAATTGACTCAAAATTCATTGAAACACTACAGCATTCAACATCCAGTCGGAGCGATCTCTCAGTACTTTCTACTCTGAGTCTGCTATGACATTCTTTTTTCCTGCCAGTTGTTGAGCAGTCAGGAGGATGTCCCTCTCGAGACACCACATCCACAATTCTCTGGCTAACTTTGTTGCCTGGGTGGATACTGTCCCACCCATGTTGTTCACATATGCTACTGCAGTCTGGTTGTCCAACAGCAGTAGTATTCGTTTGTTTACCTGATTCTTCAGGAAAGTTTTTACTGCTAGGGTTGCTGCTAGCAACTTGAGACCGTTTATATGAAGGGTCCTTTCCTCCTTTGACCAATGACCTGTTTGACACCCCTGAGTTGCTGCTCGCCAACGCTTGAGGAAAGCATTCGAATCTATCTGGATGTCTGGTTCCCTCAAGATGAGACTCTTGCCATTCCAGGTTCAGAGCTGTTCCTGCCACCACTCTAATTCCTCTATGGCTGCTGGTGACAGGGGGCAAGGAGCATACTAATTTAGCTCGTTTTCCCCTAATGATATTGTCAGGTCTCTCTGCAAAGCTCTGCAAAAGAGAGGACCTAGAGTAACTGCCTTGGAGACTGCATTTAGCTTGCCCAGGAGGCGTGATACATCCCGCTCTGTGGGTGTGTCTGCTTGATTCTTTATCGTTGCAGATTCTTGCATCAATTTCTTTATCTTCTGACAAGGTAGTCTTAGCTCCATAGTTTGAAAGTCCACTATCATTCCCAGTAACTCTATCTCCTGGGTTGGAGTGGTCATCTTCTCTGGGTCAATTATAAAACCCAGGCTCTCCAGCAAATATCACAGACCCTAACCCAGGCTCTCCAGCAAATATGACAAACCCTCCGTGTGGTCTCTTGCCTTCTCCGTCTCTGCTAAGACGAGTACATCGTCTATACATGCCACTAGTCTCACTCCCAGCTCCCTGAGCAGCGTAAATGCTGGCTTCAGGGTCTTGGTAAAGACCCAAGGAGCGCAAGACAGGCCGAAAGGCAGGCATGTGAACTGACAGAGACAATTCTGGTTGGAGAAGCCTAGTGCTTGTCTACTCGAACTGTGAATAGGGATTGTGAAGTACGCATCTTTCAGAACTAGTTTGGTGGTTTATCCTGAGGTCTCTCAGAGTGTGCACTCTCTCCATGTTGAAGTGTCTAGGGACTACGAACTCGTTGATGTTCAAATTTATCACGGGCCTCATCCCCTTGTCCTTTTTTGGGACAAGGAAAAGGCTGAAGAAGAAGCCTCTGTTTTCCTCCTTGGGAGCTAACACTGTCACTGCTTCCATGGATTGTAGCTTCAATACCTCCTCCTCTGCAAGGCTTTGCTCTGAGGATAGTCTCACTTCCTTTTTGGAAGTGACCTTGAAATAGGCTCTGACAGGAACTGTATCCTATAACCTTTGACAGTCTCGATCACCCAAGAATCCTGGGTGACTTCTGCCAATTTGCAAGGAATAGTGTGAACCTCCCTGCAATTGTTTGTGTACTTACAACTTTGGGGGTAAAATCCCCATTTTGACAAAAATATCTTTGATTATACTCTGATAAATCAAAAGATACGTGCATGGTGTATGTAGGTCTCTGCCTTGACATGCATGGTCCTTCGGAGAAGTCACTTCCTTGGTGGGGCCTGTTTGCTCGTCTTGGTCCAACATAACTTCCTCGTGTCGAGCTGCGTACTCTTTGGGGGTCAGTGGGGCGGCTCCATCTAAAAAAACTGTTTGATGTTGGCCTGATGAGGAGTCTTTGTAGAAGAAAGGATCTTAAGAGATTCTGCCCTGCTGTTCAATCTTTGGTTCAAACTCCTCCCCCCCAAATAAATATGGAGCAGATGAAGAGAATATGTCCTCATCAGCTAGATCCTGAATCTCAGGATTAAGAGCGTTTAGGATCTTTCTCCATCTCAATCTTGAGACCTGGGCTGACACATTACCAAGCAATTGGACTGCTGTGGTTAATGCAGCCTTGAATTGATCCACAGATAACTCCTCCCCATCCCTAAGCATGGCTAACAGGGGAGCAGCTGGATCATGTATCAGGGCTTGTACATGAGCAAGCTCCTGATCAGCATCTTTTGTCTCCTTCTTAAGCACTGTTAATTTAAAGACAGAATTCAGGCTGGGACATTTCGTCTCAGGTATATCAGGTGCATCTAACAGCTTCCTCATCTTCCTTCCTTCATCATTTGAGAGTGGTTTTAAAAGGAGAGTGCCACCGCAGTCTTTCTGCTCTTGTTTGTAGGTGGCTTCAGGTTAGAGGAGCTGGAGAACTCCATCTCCTCCCAAAAGCCAGGAGCAAAATTGCCCTGGGGCAATGGACATCTGTCTGCTCATGGTAAAGCCAGATCATCACTACTGAGTGCAACTCTTTCGGAATGACTACGCTTGGTTGGGTGGCTCTGACCTTCCAAGGCTTTGATCCGATTCTCCACAGACATGAGAGAGGATTGGATCATCACCAATTCCACCATCACTCCATCTTGCTCCTGAGCATCAAGGTCAGAGCTGACACTCTGGTCAGCTCTGGTAAACTTCAGTAACTGGAGAATGGTATTCTGCCCTCCATCCAATGTTTCATGATGTTGGTCTGGTTCTTCGTCAGAACTGGAATCCGACATCGCTGAAACAGCAAATATGGCGTATCTTCTAGGAGTTAGAAAAGAGGCCAATGTGGTGACACTAGGGCAGGGTTTTTATACAAAGTTTGAAAACCCACCCATAGGTGGAGATATTTCTGTAAATATTTCAATTATTACTACAAACTAACTGTAACTTTAGAAAACTAGGCCAAACACCATTGATATGTGAGACTGAGCCTTCTGAAATATAATTTAGGTTTGGATAATGAAGCTGATAATGAAGACATTACTATACCAGATCTGACAATAAATGACAATGGTAACATGACATGCAACGAAATTTTAAATTTGTGTCATAACAGATTCATTTCTAATAAATGACTATAGTGAGTGGAGTGGATTTAAGATTGTAGGAGATAACATTGATGTAAACTTTCAACGTACTTTTCAGAGAATAGAATACTCTACCATGTCTCATCATTTCTTCCATTCTTTTGCTGTAAAGGACAGAGTGGATCTAGGCAGCCTGTCTGAATCACCTATATCAGGAGAAATTGATGTATGTCAGTTGTTACCATAAGACGATAATATTCAACAATTAAAGGATATTTTTGTCACTTTGATATCAAGGTAAATGAATGTTTAATTAAAATCACACTGTATAAATTCTGTTATTACAATATTAGTTACTCATGTGAATAACTTTAAATCTGCTTCAATGTCTGTAACATGGCACATACCTCACCAATACTCAAAAAAATGAAAATGAAATTTGCAACAGTTTTAAAAAATACAACCATTTTAAACATTACACTCATACAATGTAGGTATCACTTGGTATTGTAATGACAATAAAGTTGATGAGATGTGTCAAATAATTGAGAGGCACTACAGTTACGTTCCCAAACTAGGAAGAATCAAAAATATGAATTTACCCAGTTGTGAGTCACAAGAAGTAAGCAGATTAGACACATGGACTACTATGTTTGGAGGTAATCAGCTAACTGTTGCATGTGCTCGAGGAGCAATAAACATTTGTCGTGGGCATGATGATCTGGAAGATCAATTACAGGGTTTCTTACCACTGCTACAGGATTGGCATTCTTGATTAACGTTGATGAAAGTAAGTTGGTCCTTTGTCAAGTTATTAAGATACATGTACTTTTTGGTGATATGGACCAGTTTGTACAAAGTGAATTCAACTGTAGATAAAGGGACACTGGCACAGTTAAAAATTCTTATTAATCGCACATCTGTACCACAGGACCCACAAAAAATATGCAAGCTGCAGAGGATTTTTTAGACTGATTCTTGAATAGCACATTGTTTCAGCTGCTGAAAATTAGGTACTAAGTGACAACTGCACTGTTGAGGTTAAGTTGATCATTGAAAAGCATGTGCATCTAGAGACTAATAATAATGTTAATGTAGATGGAGTACACATTTATGGATGCGAAGTAACTACACTTGGTTTGATTTGGACTAATTATTATGATACTGTACGAGAAGGAGATCGTCAGAGAATCATTCTTTATTGCTGT
>NW_003546339.1:109504-115442 GCF_000090795.2 Amphimedon queenslandica | reverse complement strand
GAGGAAACATTCAAAATCGATGCTGTATCTTCGTTAGTACTTTCTGGTTCCACACAAAGCACTGAAACTTCTTTTGTGCGTGCGATCAGCTAATTCTTCTTTGCCGTCAAATAACATGTGCCCGCCTACTGTAACACCTGTTGTATCCACTGCTACGGATTATGTATCACCTTGCAGTACAGGTTTTAATCCTGATGGTATAATTAGAAGCACCTTCTACTTGTTCAAGCTTTGGCCAGGATAAAATTTCGTTTTTCGAAAACATGATTTTTTGTGATTTTTCTATACATGTAGAAGCATTTAATTCCTTAGCATGTAGAGTTGAGAAGTTCGAGAACCAGTACTCTTTCTTAATGTCACAGTACTGAAACATAACCACACACTTATTTGGGAAAATTGTATGTACATGTTTACTTTACATGTATCACATCTATTAACAGAGTCATGAGACCCAGCCTCAATTGATGCCAGTTACTGTACATTCTGTTCAACATTATATGAATTCACCTCCGCCAGATATTGATTTGCCAGTCACTCCTGTTCAGCAGCCAGTCGCTCCTGTTCAGCAGCCAATCACTCCTGTTCAGCAGCCAGTCGCTCCTGTTCAGCAGCCAGTCACTCCTGTTCAGCAACCAGTCGCTCCTGTTCAGCAACCAGTCACTCCTGCTCAGCAGCCAATCACTCCTGTTCACCAGCCAGTCGCTCCTGTTCACCAGCCAGTCACTCCTGTTAACCAGCCAGTCACTCCTGTTCACCAGCCAGTCGCTCTTGTTCAACAGCCAATCACTCCTGTTCACCAGCCAGTCGCTCCAATTCAGCAGCCAATCACTCCTGTTCAGCAGCTAGTCACTCCTGTTCAGCAGCCAGTCACTCATGTTCACCAGTCACTCCTGTTCACCAGTCAATTACTCCTGTTCAGCAATCTCTCACTTCGGTACAACAATTGACTGCTCAGTCCCTTTAAATTTATCAGCCAGTTATTACTCCATCAGGAACTCCACCTTTGTCAAATTCTCCACCACCGCTTGGTCCACCTGTATGTAATTTGATATCATTACAAGGTCAGTCGCCAGTATTTCAAGAGCCATTACTGCTAGACCCAGATGTTGTAGTATGTAAATATCCCAAGTACAGAAATGCAGGAAGACTAGCTGTGAGATTAGCTGTCGAATCTTACTTTGGCACAGAAGTGTTAAAACAATGCACAGTGTATGGACTTACAGGTAAAAAGTGATTACCAGTAGAAAAAGTTGATGCCTTAAAGCAAAAGATGCTAACCCTTTATTCAGATAATACAGTGAAGTTTGAGGCATTGTGGACAAAGTGCATTAATGCAATTAATCATCATGCTAGTGGACTTCAAAAGAAATCTTTAATGCTACATAAATAAAAAATTATTTATGATGCTCTGTTGTTGTAGTGGAAAGACATTTTAGAATAATAGTAACAACAATAGTCATTATTATTAATTAAATAGAAATAATTAAAATTGGCCAATTCGAGTGAGTGATTTTTACACATGTGTACATGTACGTTGATCGACTGTGTGATGGAATCCGAGATGGAATCTGATAAAAAGCCTAAGAGCAAACTACATAACACTGAGAATGGAAGAAAAAGAAAAGAGGCAAAGGAAGAAAGGAACGTATGAAGCAAAGGATTGAATCTTTAAAGATGGAGAAGGATAAATGTCATTGTCAGTCTATAGCCCTAGCTGGGAAAAACGAGGAGTTGAATAGGAATATGACACTATAAGGCCTTATATTTATGTATGCTTTGTATTTATGTGTCTGTGTTTGTGTGTTTAGGTCATTACTTAGAACTACTGTAAGAAAAAAGTGGCATTTGACATCTGGACTAGCAAGCTCTCTTTACCGTGGGGGAGCAGCAACAAAGCCATCAGCTGCTAATCCTGCTTATATGAAAGTTAATGATAAATCTCTTTTGAATAACATTTGTCAATTTCAAGAACATGAAGTTACATTTTCCAAGACGAATAATTATGTTGGGAGGTGTATTTGGCAAGTGTTACTTGTCAACTATTGGGCCACAAATGGCTTGTATCAAAGTTGTAATGAATGAGGCACACATACTATCGTACTGTTGCAATCATAATGTAACGTTTCATCATGGTATTATGAGTACGTCTAGAGGCTATAATTGCTTGATTCTCTGTTATCATTGTTTTCATGGCAAGTCTTGTTCTATTTACGATTTATTGAATCGTGGGCATTTGTCAGTGACCATTGACCAATAGAAAAGGCTCTTAGCTGGTATTGCTACAGGACTCAATTATTTACATTACCATAACAAAGGACTTATACTCCATAACAATTAAAAGAATGACAATGTTGTTCATGTGATCAATAGACACGTAGAACCAGTTATAATTGATTTTGATAAGGCTTGCTTTGAAGAAATTGCTAGATTTTATGACCTCTCCATCAAAGGTAGAGAAAGATACAAAAAGTATCACCTGCAAGTGGCTCCAGATGTCAAAGATGGAGTACATAAGCAGTTGGTTCTCTTAGATGTATATTTTTATGGAAGAATAATGCTGTCTATTAATGAAAAGTTGTCATCAACTGCCATTTCAAGTATGGCAAATTTTTGTCTTGAATATAATGCTGGTGATCGACAAAAAACTAATGAACTCAGTACCTTTGTCGAGAATTTTCGTACATGACATTAAATCTATTTGACAATCATGTACATGTGTGTATCATCCATTGTACTATGTACATTTACTCAGGTATATACTCAATTTTCATTGTAAATGTATGCATATGTATTTGCTACCAATTATAGTTATTTCTGTTATGCTTTCTACTGCTGTAATTGATACGCATTACATATTATGAGAAATTGTTAGTGAAAGAGAGAGAGAGGAGATACCATGTAGGAATTATGCATATTGTGTTTGTAATTCTGTTTTTGTGACTATAATGGACTAAAAGTAAAGAACAATGGTGCTTTAGATACTGCTGGAACTGTGGATTACTATCCAATTTGTGAAAGGCTGTGTTCTATTGCATTTGTACATATATACTTACAAATAAAAACTTTTATTGAGTGAGAGAAGAGAGATAGAGGACCAGAGTGACAGAGACGATGGTCACTTCCATATGTGGTTTATTAATTAGTAGTAGTTTTGTGTTTGCAACTATATGCTATAGGCAAGAGTAGATAAGCTATGAGTGATATACATCAATATTGCTGCGTTTTGTCCAATTTGTGCAAGGCTGTGTTCTATTAATGCCATATACATGTATTGCGATGTGTTTGTCAACATTGAATATTTGTAACATAGAGATATATTCTTTAAATTTTACATCCCTTTTTACAGTCTGTGTGTGTGTCTGTTTTTATGTGTGCGAAGGAGAGAGACAGCCAGAGAGAGAAAGAGAGAGAGAGATGGAACTGTTAAGTTCTAATTTGTGCAAGCCAGTACACTGCATCTGTATCATTGCTAATACCAGAGTACATGTAATATGTTTGTGAATATTAACTATTAGTAAGACGGAGAGAGAAAGAGAGAGTGAAACTGTGATTGTTGTGTAAGGTTGTATTCTATTGGGTTTTTACCAGTGATATTGTGATCCTTCCAGCATATACACTCAATATTATAATTTTGTCCTGATTTATATACACTCATTGTATTTTTCTGCTAATTTATCATTTAAGGAGTATTTGTGCTGATTACTTTGTGTCTTGAAATTTTAAAGGTGGTGTCACTAGCACATTTGATTGTGTTTTTAAAAGCTCTATAATTATAAAACATTATACTCAATTCTGCAAAATGATAAAACTAATATCCTGTTGGTCCTCCATTCATTTAAATGACTTATGGCATGACTTTAGTAAGATGATTCATGTACTTTTTTACATTTTGTTGTATCCACAGTATCCCAAAACTTGAGTATTCCTGATATTAGTTCTTCTTTATTAGTTGGTTTAACTTCTCGACGAAGATATTGTTTTATCTCGTGCCACATATTCTCTATTTGATTTAGATCTGGTGATTCTGCTGGAATTTTCCACCAATTTACATTGTTACACTCTAGCCATGATTTTAAGGTACAACGGGCTGAATGCACAATTTAGATTTCAGAACACAAATTGTTTTCTTTATATTTTTTCTACAAAATATAATTTTTTAATTTTTTTCTCAATAGTGAGATGCAATAAACTTTACTAAACTTTGTAAAATGGATGAAATCTGAGTAAAGAATGCTTGAACATGATGAGAGTACTTTAATTTTTAGTAATATCATTGTGTTTATAATACTATTTTCTATTGATGTATGTTGCATCTTTTGGCAAAAGTTTTTTAAGTTTTGCAAAATGGACTGCAATCTCTCATAAAGTTTTGTTGACTTTCAAACATCAGTGTATCACAAAAGCATTTACTGCATACAAACTTGATTGAGTATTTGCCTTCATTATGCCACTATTGCAAGCTTTAGAGCTTCATAAAGCCTGCATTCATCAGATGAAACAGCTAAATAAACAATAGTCAGGAAATACATACTGGTGGCCATTTTTATTAATGGTTTGACTAATATGATGTCATAACTTAACCCCACCTTGCAATTAATTTCTCCAACCAGTTTTATTATATACAGAGGTATCCAGAAATGACACAAGATCAAAGATGGCGTATAAAGTAAGAAAAGTTATGCAGGAATTTTATTTAATATTTAAAGTTAAATGATCTATATCTTCTAAACAGTGCATAGTAAAAATTTAAAAATAGCACAAGTTGTACAACTTTTTCTTTACAATAAGATGGCAGCTATTAAAAAAATATTAAAATTTCATTCCAAAGTACCTTAACCAGTTTGAGGAATGCTTTGGGTCGTTGTCTTGCATGAATCTAGCGTTCCAATTATGTTCTCAAGATATGGAATGAGCCCATTTTTAAGAACCTCAATAAAAGCTACAGCATTCATTATACCGCTACAAGTAATGATAAATATTTTCTCTTCTTTTCTGATGCCAGCCCATACATGGACTTTGCATAGATGTTTTGGTCTTGGTTTAGGTCTTGGAGGTTCTGCTTTCTTTCTATAACAGAACCTATTATGTTCATCCAATTGAATACTACATTCATCGGTTCGCAAGACATCTTGAAAACCATTTTCTAGTGCCTCTGCTAGGTTTTCCCTCACCCACTTTAAATGCTTTTTCTTGTTGGCATCCCGTATCACTTGCCAGTACGCGCTTCCTCTGAAAGTCCATCCGAGCTTCAAACAAGATGTAAGGATGCTTTTTAGAGAAAGTGAGCGGCCTTCATCAGCTAGTACTTTTTGCAATTGCACAGCAGTTGTTTCGTTGTCTCCTCTTTTGCTGTTCCACTATCTTTAGTACTTCTGGGGTGACTTGGTAGGGCATCCAGACCCAGGACGACGGACTATTGTTACTGTATCCTTGTACTTCTTTAGCAGCCTGCATACGGCACTGATTTTAACTGACAAGTCTTAGTCACGTACCAAATCTACTATAGAAGTGGACTTATTGCCGAGAGGGAGAAATGGATGATTCGCCGCTGCTTGTATGAGCTATACACTATCGTGTTTTCAGAGTTCTTTGATAGCTAGCTAGGTAGCTCGATCTTTACAGATGAAATTGAGTGGGTGTATCAAGTAATGGTTGCATGTAAAAAATAATCTACTGCAATTATAATTCCCAGTAAATACACTTCTAGCTTCTATTATATACTTATGATATATTAGTCCATAATTATTATGTTTTGAATATTAAATAAAAGGCAATATGAACAGTAATAATTTGTTGTTGTTTAATAAAGAAAGGCAATAAGATTATAAGTTATAACATTATTTCTTGCATTTCACCTAGAGAATTATAATAAATGAAAACAAAATGCAGCTTGTCTAGGACGTGCCAGTGTGACATGATGTCTGCAGTAAGTTATCTA
>NW_003546339.1:107550-109494 GCF_000090795.2 Amphimedon queenslandica | reverse complement strand
GTGAATCAAGCACACTTCCACTGAAGTGCTGTGTGCTACTTAGCTTATTTTACGCCCTGTACTGTAGCATGAATGTAAACTATTTGTGTAATGTCACTATGCTACACTCAATGAATATCATTGCAACAACAGTTTTAGGATCTTTGATTGCTGCCAAAGAAAGGAATTGATTATACAGCAGTGTTAGGCGACTTTGAGATTTGTTTGTAATGTACATTCTGACATCATCAGCTACAAACTTGTTATTTGTTTCATGAAGCAATATTGCTTTAGATGACTGGCCATCTCATCCAGCTCGTCCTGTCTCCTGAGCATATTCTTCCAGGCAAGATGGTGGACCCCAGTGATACAC
This sequence comes from Amphimedon queenslandica, assembly GCF_000090795.2. Lineage (NCBI taxonomy): Eukaryota > Metazoa > Porifera > Demospongiae > Haplosclerida > Niphatidae > Amphimedon > Amphimedon queenslandica. The sequence continues at coordinate 109,142 of NW_003546339.1, read as the reverse complement.
TACTGGGATGTCTGGGCAATCAATGCCCATGCCAAAAAGCCATTGTAGCTATCACTACATGTAACTTGTATTAAATATTGCAGAAGTGAGTCAAAACCTTTTCCTTATTAGTTTCTGTGCTTGCTGTGGTTAAAATATTGACAGTACAATGTTGTACCAGAACCAGGACATGCAATTTTATCACCCAAATACAAACAAAGTTGATCATAGAGATCTGTACAGCCTTGGTATCGTCGATGAAATAACAGTTTTAGGATAGTTCACACCCATTTCCTTAATGTCTCTAGCAATACGCTTACAAAAAATATCTATTTTTTGCATTGGTTTTACAATGTAAGTAATATTTGCTCGATATGATGAGCATTTCACAATAACTGGATCACACAGAGAAATGTGAACATACTGATTTGTATGTTTGCTTTGTAGCGGTAGCAGTGAGTGCCAAAACATTAACATTGTCACTGATCAAACTTCTGATCCCTCCAAGGTGAACATAGGCAATTTGGAAGTCATTACCCCAATACAAAAAATATATATTAGTAAATGAAATACATGCACAGTAACTACAAATACTTATGAAGTCTTAACACAATGTGCCTCGTCAACTACTAATGCTACCAAATTTTTCTTATCAATGTTGGATAGTAGCATATTCTGGTATTGCACATTATTGATTATACTTTCAGTACTGATAAGTACAAGCTGAACTTTCCCTCATAACACTCTATTTATGGCATCGTCATCATGTTGGCCTTCTCCAAAAAGTTGTGTTTCAATACCCCTCAATGTAACTTTTGTTCTCTGGTCCATAATCAATAAGGTAAGTGGACTCACACAAACAACTTTTAAGCCTCTCTTCCCTTAAAGATACACTGATATTCCCAATAAGAAAGTATTGCTTGCTTACCTTTTACTATATGAAATACTGATGGTAAAGAAGCATAGATAATGGACTTCCAATAGCCCGTTGGTAAAGAAACGAACACATCTTTCCCACTGACAAAGGCATTGATAGCTTCTACTTGTTTCTCTTTCAAAAGAAAGCCCAGATTAGTGCCAACTTGAAGAATAGTAGCCATCAAACTATCAATTGCCATTGCTATAATATAATATTATTAATATTTTTTAACTATTATCATTGTTATTCATGATAGACAAATTCTGACAGTTGATTTTCACCAACCAGTTCACAGTTATCCTTTGAACAAGTGTATCCAAGTCAATCTACCAGACCCTTTTCCGCTGTCAGCCCAAATGACTGTAGGCTTGGAAATGGTCTGGCTGTGTGAGACAATAATTGGAATGGTCACTGGCTTCTTCCTTAATTGGCTTGATGGGTAGAAGAGAGAAAAAGTCAATGTACAACCTAAATCTTGAGCGCTCAATATGCTACACACATTTTTATTTGAGAGCCTACGAAATAAGAATGCTCCAGCCGCAGTAAGAATCACACTGACTGTGAAGCTTACCTTTGTCTTTATTCTAAACAATGGTAGAAGGAGAGTTTTAAGTAGCAACACCTTCAAGCAACTTTTTCTGCATTTTAAATATGTATTGTCATGTGATCAGTCATGTGATGTCATTTGTAACAT
>NW_003546339.1:103716-106457 GCF_000090795.2 Amphimedon queenslandica | reverse complement strand
AATGTGGCATGTAATTACATAAGTGATCTACACCTCAGTAAAAATTTCCAGATAGATGGTATACTATGGAAGTGAAAGCAGCAGCATTGGAATTTGAAAAACGTTACTACGTCAGTAGTGATGCATTATAATAATATTCATAGAGACGTGGCCGATATTTCGGCAGTGTTGTTCCACTCCTAAAATAGTCTTCTTCCCAATAAGCTGTACAATAGCTCCTGGAAGCACTATAGTCTTCATAAATGCCATCATTATCAGAAGATCTCGCTCTATTAGCTTTATAAAAGAAAATTATGAGTTTGGGCGCTCGACCATGTGGTTATGTAAACGATGTCATCAAAAAATGTCATTGTGGTATGCCATTTCTCTTATAGACAGAACGCAATTCTAAGGGTTTCCAAGGGCTGAGGGACCCAAGACCAGACATCCTGAAGCGACATTGGCAGACTAAGAACATGTGAATTTTTCACCTATTCCTATAAAAAGTTATTTAAATTTTCTTGGTCCAAACTCAGAAGATAAAGGGTCAGGGAATTTTTTCACCAAAACCTGGCAATTAGGGGATGGCTTCATCATGGACATCCTATGTATCCATTCACATGTTTGTATATTATGTTCTATTCCCATTAAAGCCAGTAATACCCCACTTGTGCATCATGATCGTTCTTGATGCATATAGTGAAATAACAATTTGAACATATTTTATTGTTTAAATTTCTATGGTAATTATTGCTGTTACTAATTAACTCCAAGATTAAGCCCAGCATCTTGTAGAATTGATGCAAATGCTAATGTTAGAGTTTTGAGCAGTTAAGACAAAGTGGATGAGTCACGAAATGATGTTAACAATTTTTGTGAAAAAATGAATGGCAGCACAAAATGTGACCATAATTGACAAAAGGTACCTTATGGTGGATTTTAAAATTCATCATTATAACGAAAACTATCAACCTGTGCATGCTCTGTTGGACAACTGTTATTTCTAAAAGTTATATAGTTTTTGCATTATGTGGAGTAATTTTATGATAAATGGAGCTCAGGAAGTTGGATTTTTTTAGCTATTAAGACAAATTTTACTACCCGCCATGAGGTACCTTTTGTCAATTATGGTCACAAATAAGTAAATTAATACCTAAAACATTGAAACTAATAGAATGATATAATTTGAAATTAATAGTCTTTGTTGTGACTTTCAACTTCTGTTGTGTATGATTAATGATTTATTACTAAAGTAACGTTATACTCAGCTGTAACATTTCTCCTGTTAAAATCAACACTAACAACACCATTCATAAAAATTTAAACAATAGCAAAGTCACCATTAAAAAAATCAATTGTAATGTCAAAACAGTACATACAGTACAGGGCGAAAGAAAAGTTTGCTCAAATTACGTAGGAAGCACGACCATATCACTGCACAGTGAAGTACTTAGTTCCTTCACTTCGTAGGCGCATGCGCATACAAAGTGAATTCATAGCAAAACCGTACTACACATGTGCAACTGCACCCCTCTTTGTCTCTTATCTCATGTGCTTTGGTAGGCTACTTGTGCTCTTGTTAATCTCTTACTATCTTGCTGCCAAGCATTGAAGATGGGCTGTAGCACATACAAACAACAAAGAATCTTATACCTTCATTGTGAGTTGCAGAATACCAGATTTTGAATTACATGTACATTAGTTATCAGCCTACCACTGGCCTGTCAGTGCCGTTTATTCCAATTAGAATTTAAGTGATACTTATTGTTTGTCTTTATTGGCAAGTCTAGTGCACCATAAAGCATTTTAATAATAATGTTTTCTTTAATAATTTTTTAAATATTAAATTAAATTTATATTATTATTTTTCTAAAGTTTCTGGACTCTCACCCTATCTTCTTTCCAAGGATACTTCCACCAGTTGGCTGTACTCCTTCAGACCAATAAATTTTATTCATTATAACTATTTTGAGCTTAATAACATTGCATATTGTTATTATCTATTTTTCAAATTTTGGTGTTATAAAAATGTTACTTAATTACATGTTTCTCTTCACTGATGCAGCGTTAGGTTATAAGTCAATCACAATAGTGCAATTAATGAGAGAGGAAAGCCTTGATGTGAAGGTAAGTGGCGTGTACAGACATCTAAAAAATTCGAAGAAACTGGTTCTATATCTTGTCGTGCAGGTATTAAGTTGATATTAAGTGTATTTTAATTTCTACTTGGTTATTAGGTTTTGGTCGGCCTTCAAAAAAAACAAATGATATATTAAGAATAGTAGAAGACGATTTTGCTTAGGGCCGGTAAAGTGTAATCTACCCAAAACCTGAATTTTTACACTTACCTTTGGCTTGTGAATTCCTTCATAGATAAACCACATCGATAACATCTATGGCAACCATGGCTGCAACAGAGTCACAGTAGCATTCCCACTCAAAGCGTCTTCTTCACTGACTCCTGCCTCTTCATTCTTTCATATCCTGCCTACTAGGTCCTGCTTAACATGATAGAACTTTTGCTTCGCCAAGTCTGTGTAGCTAAAATATTAGTGAGTATCTTCACAATAGATGCTCCATAGCTTTATGCTGCTTCATTTACAGAATATTTCTCGTATCTAAGGATAAATATCCCATAATGGCTGCTAGCAAGTTTGAAGTCTATTAGCAAAAAATTGTTAGAGAAATGCATTGCTAAACTAGAACTACCAAAAATTAATTTCGTACCGTGAGTGTAGCTGCTATAATTAATTTTTTGTGCT
>NW_003546339.1:90870-103706 GCF_000090795.2 Amphimedon queenslandica | reverse complement strand
TGTCATGGCAACGGTACAGTAAGACAAAAGTTCCTGTTCCCGATAACGGGAACACACTATTCCCTCCTATAATCCCGTTATTATACTTTTTTTACTACAATAACAATCAAAACTGAAGTGATGAAAAAAAAGTTACTTAACAGATTTATGAGATGAATAGCAGGTTGTACAGAACCACTTCTTTTTTGGCAATTTCTTCACACTAACACAAGAGCAATGATACCACAGCAAGCAGCTGTCACAAACAATGGCAGACGTTCCATCAGCAAGGTCCTTTTCACATAAACCTCATATCCATACATTAATTTCTTTTTTCTCTGAATCACATCAGTCACGACAAGCCATGCTTCTTTTGTGAAAAAAGATTGATCATCAAAATTTCCACAGCTTCATCCAGTGTGGAACAAGGAACTTTCTCTGGTTTACTATCAACTTGATCCTCTTCAATTAATTCATCTGATATCATAGCAGAAGTCAAAATGCCATTGTCAACTAACCATCTCAGCATGACTATATGCAAAAGAAAAAGAATTAAGTTGCAGACTGTGGCATAAAAGTTTGCTGACTATAAAAGTAAATAAATGCATACCATTTCGCTTATTGTAAAAGTGTAAATCAATGAAACTAGTTGGTTTTAATGCAGCTTTCTCTTTTCTTGACAGCAATCCAACTGTGGTAAGCTTGTGGCCTTTCGGCCAACCTCTCATTTTTGTGACAGGAAGCATCTCGACATGTAAAAAATAAATCATAGATGCACCAGAATAAAGACATACATATCAGTGTTGTTTCGGTGTTTTAGTAATAGTATTAGTATTTTTTAAAAATAGTTTTAGTTTTTGTTTTGGTAAAATTTTTAAAAAAATATTAGTTTTAGTTTTAGTAACCAATAGTCAGCTAGTAGTTTTAGTATTAGTTTTAGTTAATCAAAATTATAATGCCTACCAAAAGTACTTTTAGTTTTAGTTTTAGTTAACCAATACAACACTAATACATATATACTATTGTAATACATATATGGATCTATAGGAGGAGTCTGACACTGATTTGTAACTGCATAAAAAACTGTTGTGGTTTTTTGCATCTATAAAAAACATATGATGTATATGAACCAATAAAATGTTAAACAAAAAAAATTAAATGGAGAAAAAAGTTCTTTCTCTCTGCAGTGATCAGTACTTTTGACTCTGCACGTTTCCTCATCACAACACTTTTGCCAACTGGACATGCAGAATGGTGTGAATTACACAGCTTGGATGTAGCTACTTAGTCATCAAGGTGAAGGTCTCATCATCATGATCTGATGTCGAGGAGTCACTTTCACAATCGTCTACAGTATATATGAATATAGTATAAGCAACTAATATACCATAGTTTGTGAAATTTTCATTGTGGTTTTATTTTCGGCTATACTTCAAATCATAACTACACGTAAATTAAACACAAGGAAAATTGTTTGCCCAATATAACACCTGTATGAATTGGCCTCATTTTGACAAAAAATAAACAATAAAAATTTTTAAAAATCAAAATTTTTACTGCTGAAAATTTTCCAAACTACAGTAATACATGTATATATGTATGCATAGTGGTACAAACAATAACACACCGTCATCAATTTCTACCAATTTAACTTCGTCTCCAGACTTCCATCAATGAATTAAGTCTTGAACAGGATTTACCCGTCGAGTGAAATGAACCTGACATGCTTCACTCATAGCTATAACTAATGTATATTAGATTTTTGAAACTTTTCGTGTTGTGTTAATTAAAAATTTAATGCCAGAAATGGTTGGAGTTGGGGGAAAGAAAAAGAAAATCCAATGAGTCTCTTGATAATGCTGAGATGTCCAACAATGATCACACAAATTTACACAAAAAACAGGTTTTTGTAAAATGGCCCTTAAAGCCAGAATGCGACGACAAGGTAATTTCATTGAAGAGAAGAACATGCATCCACAGCTTTCTGGTGACACAATCTTTGATCCTTCACTTGTTTTGACAGTATATACCCCATTGATGTTGGTTATCTTTTATTTAACAGCTTCGACCAATTGCAATTGCTTATGCACAAAAGAAAAAGCATATGGATTGAGAAGTAACGAATAGTCAGATTCAGGGGTGTCCTTTATAAAAGGTTGAACCCATTCATCCTTGATTGTGTCCAAATTCTCGTTGAAGTACTTCACAACATTTGTTGGACAATTGTCTTTTAATTGACTGTGTAGCTCAGTATATTGCTCTTGTGATGTACAGTAAGCCAACTTCTGCACTAGCTCAAGGCACATTAATCTTTGCCAAGATGTTATGTCCATGCATTCACATGTTATGGTGTGCAATGTATGGAAGAGGCAAATAAGTACAGTTGCATCAGGGAATACTTATTTAATTACTTCACGTTCATTGATATCTTTATCAGACATGACAGCTTTGACGTCACACCATTTAGCATTCTGTGCTTCAAATGTGTCAAACATCCATCTTATTCCTTTTGCATTTTCTGTAACAAGGGTCACTTTGTCCATTTGAATCTTCACACAGCATGAGATAAACTGGTAACCTTAGATCCAACAGTTTTTAAGTGGCGTCAACACAGAGTAATTCAGGATATGCATCAAAGACGTCACACATTTGTTTGACTTAAACAATAATCCCAGGAAGCTATTGTCATTATCTGAAAACACAAATGCATTAGCACCTATTGTAATTAAAAATAGATTAGTGGTTTATGCTTGCTAGCGCCTAATTTCTCATATTCCAGTATATATTATATTACTGCACATATACATGGCTATTTTTGCAGGGATATAATCTTTGTGCATTGATAACAGTGCACAAATCACTGATAATCCAATTTAAGAATAAAATGTGAGCAGTCCTAATATCCTGGCCATACGATTGGCAAAAGGGAAACAATTAAAGCCCTGCATCGGCAATACACATATGTAATTATAGTTTTCCACTAACAGGATTAGATGAAAAGGCAACCTGGCATGTGAATGGCATTAAGTTTTTAATTTAGTGCATGACACATCAGCTCAGGCAACCCGCCACACACTACTCAGAACTTGACTCACCATAGTTTTCTTTCAAAAATTTGACCACTGCTTCCAGGTTATTCCTTGTATTCTCCTTCTTAGCCCTGGAGCACAAGTTAGTCAAGTCCTGTCTTCTGGCAAAGCTCCTCTTGAACCAGCTTCTTTTTAGCTTTTATGTGGAGCAGCAACAATGCATTTTCCTTCACTCCTTCTGAAAGTTTCCTTTGCTATGGCAAATGCTTGTGAAGATTCTAAAATATACCAACAATGAAAAATTTTGTAAATTAAAACAGTGCTCACTACATCATGCCAGCCGTGTACTGGCCTCAGGCCCTCATGGCACCTACCTGTGATAACACATGGTTGTGTTCCAATATGAGACCGGTAACAATCAAATTTTTTCCATTTTTATTGACCCTCAAGGATATAGAGACGGGACAATTCTGTTTGAATGTTTTAGAAAAATAATAGACAACACATGCACATCATCAGTGATGAGTCGGACAGAGTAATTATAAAAATATTTAGTGACAAACTTACAAGGAACTTCTACTACCAGTACCTTTGCTTCGAAATTGTTGACCTCCATGAATACAACAGTATTGTAACTGATAATACCTCAAATCCTTCTTATTTAAAGGCCATTCTACTCTTTTCCTGGCAGCTGCTAGCTTCTCTTTTCCAGAACTTCGTAAAATTCTTTTCTTCATATAACTTACTTTCTTTTCGAGTTAAATAAAAGACAAAAAGGTCTCACCAACAATAAATACCAGGTTTAGATCGCTTTTATCCTGGGAAGTAGAACTCGTACTGTTGCTCACACTAGAACACTTTGCCATTGTTATGAACAGGACTATCATTATATTAGAGGGAAAGTAAGGCCCCTTTGCCTGGAAGAGGAAATTTTGTCTTACTGTACCGCTGCCGGCAAGCATACTTAAAATATTCCGTTCCCGTTGCAGGGACAGGAGACAGCGTTTCATAAAAGTAGTTATTCTGAACAAAAAATGATAACTAAAATTTTACTGTCATTATATTAATTTAAAATAAATCAATCAATGTCTGGTGTTTTGACTCTAAGAACAGAAACTCTGTGGTTTATCTCACCTACACATTAAGACAACTTGGCTCAAATTCAACTAAACTGTAAAAGTTATAATGGAATGCCAGCTTCTTTCTAAGGGCCGTCACTTTCTCCTGTGTTAATGCACCTTGTCCTTTCTGGCCATGAACTACATTTCCTTGAAATACTATTACCAAAGTATGACTCCTTGGCTAACCGTACTGCCAGTCTTCTAGCATTTACTACACTATTAATCTTAGGGTATATTTTTATTACTGCTTCGGGATCTTGAAGTACATCTTCTGAATTGCTGGAGAAGTAGGCTGAATAGCTATTCCCCCAAGTGATTGCTGCCCAGCTGCTGGAGGAGTTATTGAAGTATCAGGATTAGGAGTTTTGGAGCTGCCAGTTTTGGAGGAGTTATTGTTGGAGCTGGACCAACTGGGTGATGTGGAGACACCGAAGGCTAAAGTGAAGATACTGAAGGCTGAGTAATAGTGAAAGGTCCAAGTTCAAGAGCTGATTGAGTTACAGCAAACCTACAACGTGTTAGTGGAGGTTAAAGAGCAGGTGATGAATCTCTTACAATGTTGATTGGCAACTGAGAAATAATTACACACAAGAAAGGAAGTACACGTAATTTCTCATAAAGAGCTACACATACATACATGTACATCTTCATGCAGCAAGCTAATTACCTGTATGAGAAGTTAAGTTTTTATGTAAATGAAATGGAGACTCTGATGGTAATGTCTAAAGTAGAAAATATGTGTGAGCATCAGTAACGGCAGTACTATAACTAACCATTGATCCGAATAAATGATTCATAATGATACTGCATTGAAAAAGACAGCTGGGTTTGCTTCTCTAATCTGTCAACATGAACTCTTAAGGAATTTATAGTTTCTATAAATGCAGCATTATAAGTATTATAATGAAAATTGAAATCTATTTTACTATACCAGTATTAATAGAAGGTGGTGCAAGAGGTACAGCATTTTCTAAAATTTCAACATCAAAACTTCCAGTACAATTATGAGTTAAAATTAGCAACCATTGTTGATAATGGTGTAGAAGCCACACGTACAGACTCTGATGTTTGACACGGTTCATTTTCTAGAAAATAAATGCATATTTATTGTGCGATAATACTAATACATTGCTTATTGTTCCTTTGCTATAGTAATACAGACTCATTGTACTGCCTAGTATTTCTGAGTTAGGCAATGAAACAGCAGGCCTGAGGTCTATCAGATGTAAATGCAGTGTGTTACTATTACAATACTTTAACTATTACATGTATCACTACCGTTGCTATTACAATTACTATGCCAAAACACCATAGTGTTTAATACAGGTACATGTACATACTAAAGATTAAAAGTTAATCTCATTTACTTTAGTTTTTAATGAAGTAATAATGTACAAATACATGTGCGTAGGCCCCTATCAACAGATCAGGCTTTGAAGTACAGTATGCTCTGTTATTTGTAGGAGGAAAAGTATCTGACAATTATTGTTTGTGTAGCTGTTGTTACTCATTTAGTGCAACACTTCACATAATAGGTGCCTATAATATTAAAATCATAATACTTTAGCTAATTATTACTTTACTATTATTTGGCATGTTATCATTACTATTACAATTATTTATTATTACGTTACAATTATACCCCAGGCCTGCACACATGTAAGCATCAAGTAAAGGAACAAAAAGAAATGAGACAACACTATAGGTAATACATGTACAATGTATTTACTGTTATATATACATGCATTGTACTTGCAACACATGTATGTACATAAGTTAGACAAAAGTGACTCTGGCAGAGGTCAATCTTTTGAACTACAAGATGATATCGGAGAAAGATGTGTTTTAGAAGAAAGTGTAGAAACAAGAGATGCTCCAAATAAGAGGGAGAGGTGCTGCCAGAACCAGTGGCAGAGGTGAACCTGGGCCCACACGGGCCTAGGCCCGGGCATCAAAGCTCTGTAATGAGATTCATTAGATGCAATGTAAACAATTCGTTGCCTAAAGTTTAGATAAAGCCAACCACAAGCCTCACCAGAGTACTAACAAAGGTATACAGGTGCATATAAGTAATTAGCAAGCACTTTTCAAGTAAAATACCCAAAGAAAAAGTTAGAAAGTGGACACACCCACATCCGGACCCGGGCATCAGTTTAGTTCCAGCTCCGCCACTGGCCAGAACAGAACTTGTAGATGCCTGATGTGATGTAGGTGCACCACTGGTATTACTCCCTACAGTTGATGATGTAGAAAATGTACTAGTAGCAACGCTGTTTATTACAACTGGAGGACAAACAGCGGTATGTGTGATTTTAGATTGTTGGTCTATAGAAATACAATAACTACATGTAACAAATCATTTTAATTGCAACCTTTTTCCTTCCTTCTTTTTGTCTTTATTTAGTTTTGCTGACCTACGTGTACCTTTAGATCTTTTAGTTTGCCTTTCTTTACCGAATTAAGAAAAAAGTTTTTATTCCAATTACAAGTACCACAGCACTATCATTTCTTTTCCTTTCAGTTGGTTTAGGCTTGTCAAGTTTGCTATTACCACTTACACCATCTCTTTCCATTGTAAAGACTCACATCACCATCTTCATCATTGCTTTCACTAGAGTCATCAATAAAATCTGGATTATATATCCCATCTAAAAATTGTTCTTCCACATTAATTACATTATCATTTGTGCCTACATGTAGATATACCATAATTTGATTTCAAACTATAATAAATTTCAACATACTAGAGGTTAGAACTATTCTATTGTATTTAACTTTTTTCTCCACAACATGACAAAGCTACCAGGCTCTAACTATGATTGTTATTCAACTAGAGCAGCTGCTTTGATAACAGATGGTTTTATGTGGCTCATAATGCACCAGATAGTAGAGAGCTACAGCACAAAATTTTATTGAGCCAAATACATGATTTGCTTACGATTCTTTGAGACTTCAGCCTGCTTTAACTGTTTTCTCATACTCATTTTCACTGAAAAAAGAAACTGTGTAGCCTAAAGCGTAGCCTTCACAGTAGCTTCACTGCGCTTCAGTTTTGCGCATTTGCAGTTTTGCGTATTTGCAGTTTTGCGTTTTGCAGTCAAAACGCAAAACGCATTTTGACTGCAAAACGCGTGTCAACATGGAATTGACCACACCCACCAAAGCAAATACGAAGGTATACCGATCTGTACACTATCGGCACACTGCGCATGTGCGATTCTAGTACTTATGTTGCGAAAGCGCAACATATTTCCTATGCAGCTTCACCGCATTTATAAGCGCAGCTACTCAGTAGCTACTTAGCTTTTTATTCGCCCTGTACTGTATGATCTTCATCATAATACAGTGTACTTTACCTGAAGCCCAGTAAACAGTCACTGTTCCCATATACCAAGTACAACTACCTGGATAATCACTATCATCTTGAAACCTATGTTTGATTTGCTTCCCAATTGCAGTCATCGGTTTTTGTAAGACTATGTGTAATATAATCCTGTAGCTCATGCACAATATCAGTGATAGGATGCCATTTACAATCAGATGTTATGGTTATTGGCACAGACTAACCCAGTAGTTTCTTCCTAATTTAAATTTGGGTTTCTAAGACACCAACCTTTAACAATCTCTTTTTCTTGCTTCACTAAAATTACTCATCATGTCAAATTTTAGCAGTTTATCATCAAGCTGTTATGAATGAGTTATCAGGTGGAGTTGAGAGAGTTTGTTTTCATCATAAATCTTTTTCTTCATTTTTTCTCTCTTAGGACGCTCATAAATCATTTTCTTTTGTTTTTGCTAAGCTCCAGCACTGTCTTCTTCATCATATGGTTGTTTTACTTTACTGCCATGTCAATGAATGTATATTGCTTCTCCTTCGAAAGCTCTGAGAGCCATGTTACAGTCTGATTTCTCTTAAACTGAACTAAATTTGATCTCGACATCTGATCAAGATTAGGTAAAGCTGTGGGAAGGTAGCAGGGGCGTACCTAGGCTAAAATCTCTGGTAGGGCAGAAAGGAGGAGGGGGTAACTTTGGCGTGCAAAGCGCGCTGAAATTTTTGCCACATCCACTTTTCTGAGGGGCCACACCCACAATAATGCCATATATTTTTAATAGTTATTCAATGAACATTTGTGAAAATCAAAAAGAGTTACCTGTCTTTTAGCCATGTCATTCCATGTGGAAATTACTGCGGGAAGCGTGTCAATTAAAACTAGTGGGTGTGTTGTCATGCCCCCACATGCACAATAAATACTATTATTACCAGCTACCAATGGTAGGGCATGCCTTCACATTGATAGTCAAATGACCTACCCAGCCCTACCTTGACTACGCTCCTGGAAGGTAGTCTGTAGCGTATAAACAGGACTGATTGGGAAAGCTGTTGTGAATGAGTTATCAGGTGGAGTTGAGAGTTTGTTTTCATCATAAATCTTTTCATTTTTTCTCTTTTAAAACGCTCATAAATCATTTCTTTTGCTTTTGCTAAGCTCCAGTACCTTCTTTTCATCATATGCTTGTTTTACTTTACTGCCATGTCAATGAACGTCTATTGCTTCTCCTTTGAAAGCTCTGAGAGCCATGTTACAGTCTGATTTCTCTTAATCTGAACTAAATTTGATCATGACGTATGATCAAGGTTAGGTAAAGCTGTGGGAAGGTAGCAGGGGTGTAGCTAGGCTGAAATGTCTGGTAGGGCAAAAAGTAGGGGGAAACTTTGAGGCGCAAAGTGCGCCAAAAATTTTGCCACACCCACTTTTTGAGAAGCCACGCCCACAATAATGCCGCATATTATTAATAGATATTTGATGGACGTCGGTGAAAATCAAAGAGTTACCTGTCTTATAGCCATGTCATTCCATGTGGAAATTACTGCGGGAGGCGTGTCTATTAAAACTAGTGGGTGTGTTGTCTTCCCCCCACATGCACAATGAATACTATTATCACCAGCTACCAATGGTATGGCATGCCTTCACATTGGTAGGCAAATGCCCTACCCAGCCCTACTGTGACTACGCCCCTGGAAGGTAGTAATGTAGCGCATAAACAGACTAAAAAATATCGTTGCATGGTTGCAACTAGCACAGGGTATCTTTTGTTTCTTTGTCTGGATTCCAGTATGGACCACCAGGAAGTTGGTCAACAGTATAAGAGCATAATTTTGCTTTCGGCAGTTGCTCCTTTGATAGTTAATGTACATAAATAGGCCGATTTAACTTTTCTATCTTGAAACAGTACATCATACACAATGAATAAATTAAGCCAATGATTAACTTTACTATCTAATTTATATAGCTGAATCACAGAGGTAACAACATGATAATTAATCCTGTTCAAATAAAATATCAGGATCTCCCATAACTTCTGACAGATATGTATATAACTCCAATTAATGACATTTTATTGAAAAGGGTGACAAACCTAACTCTTCGACTTTGATGACATGCAAAAATCTCCATAAAACTGGTAGTACATGAGACATCAATAATCTGGTGAGAAAGTTCATCTGTATTCTGTATTCTGTAATTTGAGTAATACCTCTTGTTCGAATTTGTTGCCAGCACTTTGCCAGCATACTTAAGCTAATGAATGGTGGCATGTCTGAGATATATAATTTTACATGCTTTTGATGCCGAGACAAAATTTCAGCTGCCCACTTGTCGATGAAGTTGCAGCTTCAAACCGTTCTTATAGTGTGTGTGTTGGTCCTCAGAAGCTGAGTTAATTTTGATTTCAAAAAATCAGAAAATGATTAAACATTGACCAATACTTTGGTATGCTTAATTTCGCAAATAGCTTACAAAAACTCATGGACTAGAGTATCAACTCTAAAGTACTGCTGCTCACAATAATTATCAATACTGCCAAGACTGTTTAGGAAAGCTTTTCATAGGTTAACAGCGAGATGCATGTTTTGATGACATTGATAGTTTCAACAGTAGCTGCCATAAACCTTTCATCATTATCTTTATGGCAATCCTTAATGAGTTTATGAATGAATTTGTGACTTGCAGCAGAATCAGATTGTGACTATACAAATAATGTCCCATTGATACAATTTGGATTTGGTAATCCTAACATTATAAAAGCAGCTCGTAACATTTCAAATTCCATAGAGATATCTTGAAGAGTACTAGCAGCAGTGCCATCTTTTAAGTCATTAACACCCTGTTTGCTACTACTTCTCCAATTTTTTTGATTCTTAGTTGTGCCGTATGTATTGAGATGTAGTGATAAAATTCTGAAAGCAAAGTTGCTTTGTGAGCATCAGAAACTGTTTTTACTTCCTGTTTCCTCATATAAGCTGCATATGACTTCTTTAGGAGTTCTAATGCTTCCATATTCTCTGTTGCATTGAAACACTTCAAAACATGCCAAATGATGCCATTTGTTTTGAAACTTGAACTTGCTCTCCTAATAAATTATAATAGGACATACTGATTTTAGACCCATATCTTTGTGAATTTCCTATCACATACTGTATCATAGGCTTACTAACTTCAGTTACTGAATCATTTGAATCATCTGAGTCACTGTCAGCGGCTTCCAACAGTTAACTTGATAATCGACACATTCTTCAACTACTGACACATTCTTACTTTTAACTGACGGATCTCCTTAGAAGATTTTAATTTCTGTAAAAGGATCGAGTTTTGATGACTGATGTCATGTAACGCAGTTTTTGACTGCAAAGTCAGTTGACCTCTTCTTTCCTCAACTGAAGTTTTTGTTCTGCACATTCCAAGTTTAATCGTTCTAGTTGTTTAGAGAACACGCTTAGCTTCTTGGACATGCTTTTAACCTCTGGCTTTTATAAGTCATCGCTTTCTTTGAATGATGTTGCGACAATACAATTTTTTCAACGCACTGATAAACGTTTTCAGATCGACAACCCTTACTATTTAGATGTAAATTAATTGCACAGTAAAGCTTTCCAAAATCTGTTTCAGTACATAATTACAATACTGCCTTAAGTAAAAATGAAGTGCTCAGTAGAATCTTATTGCAAGAATTCTTCAAGAGAAGGGCCAGGCAATTGAATTTACAGCTGTTATTTTCCTTAATGAAGAAACTAGGCACTCCTTAGTCATTCCATTTGTAGTCCAAGTATCAGGATATGAATCATCAGCTTCAGTGTTAAGATATTACTGAATTTTGTTATCATTATCATTATTGACTACCTTCTTATCTACATACTCTTATGTATGGTCCCAAAGTACGCTACCGATGTAAATGTGGTGGAGTTCCCTTTAACCCTTTCACGGTCAATAAGGCATTAATGCGTCTTGGGGTGGGTCTTTGAAAGCGTCAATAACGCATTAATGCATCAAGATGCTTACTGCTGCTTAAAACTATTTTTAAAATAGTCTGCTGCAGACAGTAAATAGTCTCCTGCCGCTTAAAACTATTTCTACAATAGTCTGCTGCAGAAAGTAAATAGTGTCGCAGCGCCAGACCAAGCCTTCCATACCTGTGGGGTGGTCTGGAAAACTGCCCATATCAAATTTGTTCAAGGAAGTGAAGTGAAACCTAAGAAGCCATACGTGGATAATGGACTTTTGATGAATTTTAAATGTAATTTTTAGAGGTGTGGCCATTCATAGGTGATACATGTCATAGATAGTAGAGTATAACTCATTTATCTATGAGCATGGCTTCCATGTGAGCTTCCATGTGTGCGGAAGAGTGTTGTCTGTGTTATTCTAATGTTAGTAGTGGGACTTTGAGGGCTAAAAGGATCAGCATCAATGGAAATGCAGCTAAAGTGGTAATGGATGTTATGAATTCACTAACCCTCAAGTTTTTAGGGCTGAAATTATCTGATCGATTTAACAGTCAGGCTTCTTTTGTCACAAGTGTAGGAGTAAGGCAGAGGGTTTGCAGCTCTTGTAAATAAGCTACAGTCAGAAGTGACTGAATATAAGGAAGTAATTAGAGCGGTGCTAGATAAATATGATAGATGTCGTAAGAGGCAGGTGGACAACGCACCAAGGAGAAGATCAAGATTACGTGTCTGAGAAAACTGAGATGGAAGCACCAATTGTGGAATCCGTAGAATAGTAATGCAATGATTCATAGACTGTTAACTCTGAAGTTTCTGTAAGTTCCTTATTAAATTATTATGGTAGCTCATTTTTATGTATATATATGTATAATATATAGTATGATTTTGAGGTTTATATTATACAATATAGACCGAAAAATCATATTATACATGATAAATTTCTTGATTATATTTCCTCTAAGAAATATGCCATCCATTTTGTCTGCCACGCCTTCAGAACTGAGCATGCGCAGTACACACAGAATTGACCTCGTGGTTTCATTGGAGTGAGAAGTCAGCCATTACTGTTATGCTTTATCCTTCCTGATCAATGGCTGAGAAAGAAGACAACAGTGGGACTCCGTTTCAGAAGAAGCGTCTATCCCTATCTTTGAAGCGTAGGAAAGGAAGTGTTGGTGAAAGCTCAGCCAAAAAGCGATTCAGTTAATCTTCCGAGAAAGAAGTCGAGGCCTTAAAAAAGAAGCCTATGAGTAAGAATACACAACGATCTAAAACCTGGGCGCTAAATGTTTTAAAGGAATGGCTGAATGGTGGCGAGCTAGATATGGAGGTAGATTTTTTGTGGAAGGAAGTAGAGAAGGAAAAGGTTTGCAATGTTCTGTGTAAATTTATTGTTGAAGCAAAACAGCGCTCAGAGAAACC
>NW_003546339.1:87846-89810 GCF_000090795.2 Amphimedon queenslandica | reverse complement strand
CCTCAGGATTTGACATCATCTAACACTGCAGTTAGCAAGGAAATTGATACTCGTGTGACCAGCAAAGCAATTGAAAAGATTCTACCAGGCCCTTTAGATGATGACAAAGAGAATAAGATGTTCAGGTTACTGAATCTTCAAGAATGCACACTGAATTTCAATATTCATTGACATTTAATCATTTTGTATCACTTGTATAATCACTCATTTTACTCCTTTCATTTTATCTTTGCTTATAATAACCACACCTACGAGTTTATATTGTTATATAATACCTAAAATCAGGTTTGTATTGAAAAATATAACTGTATGGGCATTAATTGGAAAGGCTACATTGATATGGCATTTTCTTAGAGGAAATACAATCATGATATATATGCATATATAATAGGTGAAGATAAAATTTCCCTCTGGTGAACGGACTTATCCTATTCATTTACCTTGGAGATAGCTGAGTATTAGAGGTTGGCAAGACAGGGTCTTAGGTCATTTTCAGCATCAGTGACATCATCACAGGTAAGAGTCTTATGTCATTTTTTGCATCAGTAAAATCATCACAGGTATCATTTGTACCAATACTTAAGCATGTGTCAAACGTAATGATGAATTAATGGAATTAAGTTCATTTGCTCAGATGTTCATGACTCCCTTATTTGAGACAGCGTTGATGGATTGAAATATTGCAAATTGGATAGTCTCTTTTATGAATTGTCACAAAACATGCCCATTTGTGTTTCACTACTGCTTTCTATAATCCCTAGGATAGTAGTTCAAGAGTTATGCTAGTGTGTCTAATTGTCTGTATGCTCTTTTGTATAATGGGAAGCCATAAGATGGAAGGCACCGCCAGCAGTTTATATTGGGAAGACAGCCACATTTGCTACCACAGCCTGTAAAATATACATAAACTCAAGGATGTGACATCACAAGATCAAAGCACCGCTGTATACATTACTGGAAGTTTATCACAAAGCACGGGTTAAATTTAGTACCATGGTTAAATGAAAATTAATAATGGTTAAATGTATGATAACATGACACAAGTGATAAGATTTTTAGTTGAAATTAATTGGGAGTTGTCCAATAGAGCATTTGCTAAAGATAGTACTGAATTTGAGTTCTCATTTTCTTTATTCTGCTTCACTTATAATTTTACAAAATTCATTCGAACCAAGATCACCAAAGGTTGTTAAGATCCTTGATGTTTCCATTTCTTGCTCAAGAGACATCCTTTCATATTTGCGCTATGCTTCCAGTGACCGGTGACTGGTATTTTTCTGAATGATTTTTTCTGGCAACCAAGCATTAAACATAGCTGTAGCTCCGGTGGCTTGAAGGCTGTGGTTTGTTTTCACCTTGTCAAAACCAGCTTCTGTTGACATTTCCTTCATCATGTAGGCAAATTTATTTTTCCCAATAAGAACACAGTGAAACCATGGATGATCAGGTGCAGCAGGTGCTTTTGGTTTGGGGCGAAGTTAAAAAACATCCTCATCAATCATAGCTTTAGGCCACTTTGAAAAATAAAGATCTAGCAAAAATACCAAACAACGTGGTTCATTATCTATTGCATGAATGGCAACCACTTTGTTCTTAGCTGTGCTACACCTCCCGAACGATTTTTTGACCCATTTTTGACATACTTATACATATGTGGACTGTGCATGCGAGTAATCTATGACATCTTCAAGTTATGCTGTTCCTCACCGCCTCTCAGACAACAAACCTTTCCCACATATTAAAAAACAGCACTTAAGAGGCCTTGGGGCTATACACATTCAAGATACCTCTCTCCCATAGCAGAGTTTCTTCCTCAGCAGTAACAACAGCAGTGTGCCTGACATCAACTCCTACACCATTCTTATGTAACTCCCTGAAAACAGTTTCACAAGTCTTTTCAATGGCATGAAAGTGGTGATCTTTCTTATCCCAAAAGTTTGGGCATTCAGGATTAACAGAATGCT
>NW_003546339.1:85162-87836 GCF_000090795.2 Amphimedon queenslandica | reverse complement strand
GACCTTTATTCATGACATGTGCTTTTGGAGCATGCGCATTGGATGCCTTTCACCTAATGGCTTTCTCACTATACAAGCCATACAGAACATGACCTTTCACTCGTGATGCATCAGATATACACTCAAATGATATTCATAATACCTCGGGCTACGCCCTTGGGATTATGCATATCATTCTCGTGTATATCTGATACATCCCTCGTGGTCATATTCTATGTATTACAAAAAAAAAAAATTTCCTAAAATGTCATTGATGCAGAGAGCTGTATTAGTTTTACTTCATGAAAATGGATGTACAAAACAGGTATGAACAATGCGTATTGATTTGATATTGATGCCGTTACACTCTTAATATTATTTGTACGTTTATAATTGCTTGCAGCCACTAATGATAACACTGTGTCATGCTGGAACCATTAAACTGATTGATAGCTTGTCAAAAGAGCATGACATCACAGTACAGTTATGGTCACAAGAATTACTGAGTAATTTGAAAGTAATATGGTACTTTAATACTTGCAATGTAATTTTTTTAAATTTTAATAGAAGAGACAGAGGTCAGTGCATGTTACTCAACCATGTTGTGTGAATGGAGAAATAAAAATTAAGGATACTGATGACAATACAGATAATAATGAGTTGGTGGATGTTGTCCTAGATGAGAAGCAAGAACAAGATGATATTGATAATACAACAAGCACAGGTATGCCTTTACACTTAATAGTTCTTTAAACATGTAAATATTAACTCTACTAGATATAGACACAGCAACAGACATGGCTGCTGCTGTTGAAATTTTGCCAGTAAGCGAGCTATGGGATAAAAATTTTTAAAGATGAGTTCGCATTATGTAAAAATGTAACTTTGTGTCGTAACTTTTGGGCCCTTAGTAGTGTATTCTTCCTTCCTTTATTTATATACAGTACTTTTGTTATTATATTTGTGGTGCAAGTTGGAAGTAAAACTCACACCTGCAACCACTTGCCTGAATGAATCATTTTGTTTCAGGGGGTAGCCATTAAAGGGTGGGATCTAGTAGTATGACATATTACGTGTCCATATTTGTTCCTTTTAGTTTGTTCCTTAACCTTTCAATGTCTATTGTGATTATATAGGCGGTAGCCTATATGTAGGATTGAGGTTGGTTTTTCAGGATGGCGACCATTTTTATGATTTTCAAACACTCATAACTTTATTATCTTAGGTTGTACAGCTTTATAAATGGCTTAGATGAGCTTTCCTTCACTGAGCAATTCTCCTGGTACCATTAAAGTGAACTATAATGCAGCAGGAGCATTTCTGGAGAACAGGCACAAATTCAAATTTCTGCAAAATTCTTCAGACTTTTTTTCTTTCTTTCGTTTTCTATCAGGAAGATAATCTCTTAAACCAGATAAGAGACTAACTTGGCTTTTACAGCATTCCTTAGCATTTAAGTCAAGGACTACAAAGGTGGCTTCAAAAAGAAGCAAGGACAGAGAACAAAATGGAAGACAGAATCCAGCTGCAGACACCGCGTGGGTTTGTGGTTTGACGCCATTTTAATTTATGCGTACATGATTAGCATTAATATAATTAACCTAACCACAGAATCATGACAAAAGTAACATTATTAATATGTAAGAAAAAAGAAAATGGAAACAAGTCAATAAAAAACATTAAAAATGGAAAAGTAGTAGGATTGAATTGGAAAAAAAGTAAAGAAACTAGAGGGTATGCACACTGGTGTAGTAAAAAAAATCCTACCCAACTGCATGAGGATAAATTCTTTACAGTGTTATCATGTAGCTGTCTATGTGCTGGGATAATTACAACTCATGCTTTGGATCATATTCTTCATGCAGTGGTGTAGAATTTTTTTACCACACCAGTTTACATACTCTCTAGTTTCTTTACTTTCTTCCAATTCAATCCTACTACTTTTCCGTTTATAATGTTTTTTATTTACTTGTTGTATACTAGTTTCAAAGTCTATTAAACTTATATAGTAGGAACATTTCCCACATAATTATGATTGATTTATACACTGAGTGTGGGACTGATGACCATATTTTGTGCTGAAATTTCAAAGCATTTTCCATCGATTTCAGTGAAGTGTCCTGGACATGTTGCAGATTCTGTTTTTTGTATTGCTGCACATGCAGCTGTGCCAGCACTCAATAATGCTACTGTCAAATTAACCCTTTCACGGTCGGGGCTAAAAAGATCTAAATCATCCTGTGGTCAGATGTTTCATTGAATGACATAGCTGCAAGTGTAATTGCTATTATCAGAACAGTACAGGCATACATAATAAGTTAATTTTTAAATGGGACAAACGGACAGTTGAAGTGCCTGTTCTAATGCTAAGCTTCATAGTATATGTTTGTAGTGTGATTGTATGACTGAATTAGTAGGATCACGAATATTCTTGACCAAATAATAAAAGAAGAGAGAGAGTTAGAATGGAAAGAGGAAATGAAGGAAGAATGGGAATGTTTTAGAAAGAGTGAGAAAAGAGAAGTTACATCAAATGATAACAAACAAAATAGTAACTTACACTCACACTACTAAAATAGTTCGATAAAATGTTTACAGTGAACGATAGAGATGAACGACGAATGATGAACGAACGATGAATGAACGAGACGAACGAACGGTAGTTACTCAGCTTCTCTTCAGATCTGTGTATATG
>NW_003546339.1:83822-84586 GCF_000090795.2 Amphimedon queenslandica | reverse complement strand
TTCCAGATGATTGAGAAGTTCCGAGGCTCTAGCATTATCACATAAGAGGCAAATTACAGGAGCAATAACAAGTACTTCTTCTTGCCATACACAGTCAAAAACTCTAATGCCTTTCTCAAGAGATTTAAGATCATCAATAAATGACTCAGAAATTGGTATAGCAGTAGTACGATTAGAACAGGCAACAAAAAAAATGTTGGTAGTATCATGAGCTTTTTCCGTTGGAAGACAAGCTAGGGACGTAAACCATACATCAAACTTATTCCATTTCTTGGTTCTGTTTTGTTATATCTGTTATCTCTGGGACTGGGAGTATTTGAGGCAGCTATACGGCAGGGTTCTTTTGGCAGTTGAAGAGTTGTTATAATTACAATTGCATGAATAAAAAGTCGACAATGCGTTGTATATATAATAGTGATAACAATAACTACTAATAACTTAACACTTAATAATAACTATACACTTAATAATAACTATACAAATCATAATACAATACCGTAGGTCGGGATATATTCGCGGCTGCAATTATTCGCGGTCATAAAAAATTCAATTAAAAACCATGGAAACTGTTAGAGCGTTGCTATGACAATTAAGACCACGTGTTTAGTGTTCAGCTATTCATCTGTTCTTTAGCAGCTATAGTGGAGCCATTCACCAATAGCGAGTCCTTCTCTATCTGTTAACTTCTTGTATGGACCGCTACCTCAAAGCTCTTTCAGCCTCTTTGCTGCAAATTGTTGCTGGTCCGCGTGCTGGTGATAATA
>NW_003546339.1:76585-82596 GCF_000090795.2 Amphimedon queenslandica | reverse complement strand
CGCATTCCGCAGACCAAATGGCATTTGTATGAATTCGAAAAGACCAAAAGGTGCAGTGATGGCTGTCTTGGGTATATCTGCTGGTTCAACCGGAATTTGATGGTATGCCCGTACAAGGTCTAATTTAGAGAACACTGTAGTGCCATGGAGAGATGTTGTGAAATCTTGTATATGGGGTATGGGATACCGATCAGGAACCGTGACTCTATTAAGGGCACGATAATCTCCACAAGGACGCCAGTCACCCGATTTCTTTGGGACCATACACGCCCAAGAGTTGAAACATGGACCAGTCCTGATTCAGGCCCGAATCATAGCTGATAGACTATACTGGACCGAGGATTTGGGGCAATGTCCTGTTCTGATACTGATGAATCAGTCACGATCGACACCAAGAGTCAGGCATGACCCGCTAACGATAACAATATTCATGATTGTTCATTTTGACGTTCATCGTGTTCTCTAATTATATTAATTATTCATTGTTCCATTTTTTAATCGCTTTTTTTTCTGCTTAAAAATTATTATTATTAAAAAAATTATTCTTAAAAATAACAGTAAAATCTAACTGTTGTTCATACAATATATGTTGCAACAAAATAATTAATTGGAAAAATCATGCCTATATGTGAAAAAATCAGAAGAGAAAGAGCATAAAGACGAGCCAATGTGTGCAACAGAAATGGGGGAATGTAAATAAGATGTAGCAATGAAAAATACATTATTGGTAAGGATTAAAATTGGACAATCAAATTCTGTTACAGATACAGTACCATCACTATTATACTGAGTCTGTAGCTCTCTAATCATACAAACATCAGAACTGCTTTCACCATTATGATCTATCAATCTTCCACAAGCAATTAGCACTCCAGTAGTCACCTTTAAAACAATATAGATAAAATTTAATACAAAATGATACTTAGCACTTACAATAGAAGAACTAATCTTTATAAAATCACCAACATCAAGTAATTGCATTGTTTTACTCATCACTGCTGAGTATGGTAGAATATTCATCTCTAATGTGACATCATCAGGCATGTTATGAAGTGTACAAGTCCTTAACAGTTCTCTCAAAGATATTTGATCGCATATGATGTCTAGGATCTTGAAGGTACAGTTCCATGATGTAGCTGTTATAAAGCATATTAAATGCAAATGATTAAGTACATACTTTCCGTAAACAACCAGGTTGATATATATCTTTATCACTTTGAGTTTTTTTAATAGAAACTCCTCTTAGAAACTGCTGGACTTGAGTAGAAAGATAAATACTATAAAGCTGTTCACCACATCTACAAACCATCAAGTAAAATGTATCTGTTTAAAATGAAAAGGGGTTACTTACTGTTTTCCTTCAAAGTAGCCTCTTGAACAAATAAAGGTCAGGTGCTGCTGTACTGCAAAGTTGGTAGCAATATCTCTACTAGGGGACTGACGATTACCAAAAATGTTTTGAGCTCTAACTAGTGAATTATAAGATTCATATCTATTTAAATGAATGGAAATGGATTATAAATAAACTATTATCATACCTTTCTGTATTGTAGCATTGTGTAGGTCCAAAATCTAATATATTATCAACTAAGTGCAGAACCAAATGTGTCTTTAGCCTTTTTGCATATGATGGCATATAGTCCACTGAAACTCTCACAAATTCTGAACAAACATTCTTCCAATAGGCAGTATCACTAGCAGAAAAAGAAATGCAATAGCACAGACGGAATACCTATAGTTAAATAAATGCAACTAAATATGTTATTGAGCCACTGACTTTAGCTAACAAAAACCAACATTTCTTCTCAGACACCGTAAAGTATGGATGCAATACAAACAGAGCCATCTGCATTAATGCCTTGAAATCTCTTCCAACAAAGGATTTGAAATAAGATATGCTGCTTGAAATCCTACAATTCATTCCACAAGTAGAAAAGGCTTTAATTCTGGCCATAATCTCCTTTTTTTCCTTAGCTGATCTATGGTCCATAAATTCCCGAACCATGTACTTACAACACCCTAAGAGTATAGTGTGTAGGGCTTCAACAGGAGTAGACCTAAACATTATGCTATCAGTGAATTATTATTGTGCGCAAATACTAACTTGTACAAGTCAACAGAGAGTTCAAATAATGGGTTATGCATCTCACGTAAACCATATGATGTTCTCAACATCTTCTTTCCCTTCTCAGTTTGCTCTGACACAATATTTGCTATGCATTCCTCTGCTTTACTTTTACATCTATGATCTCCACACATACTTCCATCTGATGTCTAAACAATGAATGACTGATAATATCATTTTGGAATTGATTTTATAGCTTACATCACAAATCCTGCAAAGTTTCTTTGCTGTACTTCCAAGATGATTGAGAAGTTCCGAGGCTCTAGCATTATCACATAAGAGGCAAATTACAGGAGCAATAACAAGTACTTCTTCTTGCCATACACAGTCAAAAACTCTAATGCCTTTCTCAAGAGATTTAAGATCATCAATAAATGACTCAGAAATTGGTATAGCAGTAGTACGATTAGAACAGGCAACAAAAAAAATGTTGGTAGTATCATGAGCTTTTTCCGTTGGAAGACAAGCTAGGGACGTCCACCATACATCAAACTTATTCCATTTCTTGGTTCTGTTTTCACTAGTATCATCAGAATACAAAAACAATGGAGCAATTACAACAGGAATACCAACTGATTTCAAGGGATGTGGAGTGGTAAGAACTGTGTAATCCTAAACAAATAAAATTGTTTTCTTTGCATAATAACTTAAAAACACAAACCTAACTACTTATAGGTTGAAGAGTTTTAGATGATTTACAAAGTTTGAGCAGATAGTGAGAGAGGGGCGGACATGAAAGCATCTGTATGCTGGAAAGTGCAATTTCACAACTGCTGCAGATGATATAAGTATCTGAGTCAGGAGGGTAGTGAAAAGCAACATCTGGAAACATTTGCCACATTTGATCAGTAGTTAAAATTAGCTGAACAGAAACAAATGTAGTGTCTTCATTCTCCTGTTAATGTGAAATAAATGTACATGTAAGTTGTGTATGAATTTCATAATAGCTAACTTTTTGATAAATAGCAAGCACTTGGCCCAATGTAGTACCACATGATTGATGAGAGAAAGTAACAAAATCATTTAAAAAGATATGCTGTCCAGCTGCAATCACCATTGGACATTGATATTGAGTGTGCTTCCTGTTTCCATGATATATTTCCCTGCAACATTAATAAAAATGAAATTGAAAGAAAAGTCACAAAACAAAAACCTACGTAAGAAAATCCTTTGCAACTATAGGCATACGAACAATGTGTTGGCAAATTAAAGGGTTAGCGAAGCAGTTTCGAACAAATGTTGAAGGTAAATTAACAAAAACATCAGTGCCACTTGAAGTAGTAAACTAAGTCAATAAAAATACAATATCACATATATACATGTGCATTGTGCTTAAAACAACCTTCACAGGAGGTTTAAAACAAGGAAGCTGATAATCCTTCAGCTGATCAAGTCTAGGAGTGGCAGGATTCAACTTCTTACACAGAAACAGAACAAACTTCAAATTATTTTCTCCCTAAAAGTAACAATTGTGTACTTTAGTATCATATACATAGCTACCAGTGGTCTTGGTGAATGAACAAGCATAAACAGAAGTGCATGAGTGACACTATCAAAGGGATAATAATTCCCAATATCACCAGTTTCTGACAAATCTATAATATCCTGAATATCTTATTAAGAAATCAATAAACTACAGGCAAAAAATTTACCTGAAGTAACACTATCACAATAATTATCTTCAATGTTATCAAAGAAGCACTCCTCACTGACAGTTATTAAACTCATCTAAGGCACCCAGTCAATAAATTGTTCAGTAATTAAGGCTTAATAATGATAAGAGTAAGAAGTATCTCAGGTTCCTGATTGCTATCCTCCTCTTCAGTAGTACTGGTCTCAAACTGCGTCATATTGCTCAAACTGACATCAATAATATTTACTACATCAGTATCTAGTGCTTGAGCATTACCAGGCCCTGATGCAGATGGATTTGCTTCAAGTATGGTTGCTAGAGTCTGATGATGTTGGCACCTCAAATGTCTTTCATACTTTGACTTAAATTCGAATTTCAAATCACATGTTTCACAGTAAAAGCCTTCAAAAAGGTAAAAATTAGTGTAAACAATGGTGGTAATTATGTTTTTATAAGATAATAATAACTTACATGATAAAGAAGCCATTTTCACCTCGTTTCACTTACGCATGCGCACAACCAAGACGCGCGATAGTCCTGACAAAATTAACATGGCTTCTAATTCTGGTGCAACTACTGGATCCTCTCAAATAAATCCAGCAGTAAAGAATCATCCCCTTTTTGGAATAGTAGATTTTACAGCCAGGAAGGTACAAGGCATTACTACTGAAATAGAAAAATTGAATAGGAGGGTAAGTGCCATGGAAGAGGGAATTAAGGGAGTAGTAGAACTACAAAAAGAGCTCAAGGAACTAATTGAGCAGCATAGAGCATCAACATTCTCCATTGAAAGAACACAACATCAGGTGAAGATGCCTTTTTATAACAATAACATTTTTGCAATAAAACATAAAGTAGTGGACTCAGTGGCATGCCATGCTGATTAATTTGAACTTAGTCACCATGCAGCATTAGTCTTAAATAATTACATGTTACATTTTACCCAGTCAGTTTTATTTATCAAGCTATGTAACTCTACTATGTAGATTCCTCTTCGCATAGCAACTGCAAACTTATACTGCAATGATTTATTCAGAAATCCATCAGCAGATAGTGTTAATGTGAGTTAAATTTACCACTATTACAGCAACAACAATAATAATAATAATAATTACATATCAATTGCTATTTGGAGAAAATTGCAAAATAATTTGTAAGTAATAATGACAATTATTAGTACTCAAGGGGTCTGACACAGACCCGAATTTTGTTCTGGAATCCTGAATTCAGTTGTGAGATTCCAAACAGGGTACTACAAAAGTGCTTAATTTGTATACCTCAGTCTATACTGGCTGAAATGATTAAAATTTTGCATTCCACTGCATTCTATTTGGATTCCAAAGAGAGAGTACTGGATTCCTGGGTGTGTTGGACCTCTTGTTAATATAAAGTCCTCTAAGAAGTCTGGTAAGCATAGGAGCTCCTTTTCCTGGTATATAGCAAGACTGCAAAAGTTGTTGCAACCATTTTCTTTGGGGGTGAATCCTACTTAGTAAAGCTACAGCATTACTAATACATGCATGTAGAAAATATTAATAACAGTCTCTTTATTTGTTATTATAGAGAATGGTTAAAAGTGTAGTACGAGGAAGCAGGAACAAAGTGTTGGTTGATGGTGCTGTGAAATATTGTAATAAGTTGTTAGTAACTTTCAGATGTGAGGAAAGGCGCAAGGTATGAAAGTTATTATCAAAAGTGAAATATTATTTTTGCTATACGTAGCTTCTCACTCCAACAGGGAAGTATTCTAATAAGGATACCAGCTCATTTGCTGAACTCCTAATGGCATACATGAAGGCAAATAAGGAGTCCTGTGGTAACTACAAAAAACATGTAGCCCTTTTGGTATGTCAATGTCATTGAAACTTCTTAAGTTTTTGTCTTGTAGAAAAAGTACATAAGAGACACTCCTAATGTTTCCCAGAAAAAGAACTTTTACCCCTCCTTCAAATTATGGGTTGCTGATAATTATGGCGGAACAGTGACAGATGAGAGCTGGGTGTCAATACTAGAAGAGGATGCAGCTACATCCCCATCTCTGCCGGCAACAAGTGAATGGGAAGAGGCTTCTGACAATTATCAAGAATTTCAAGAGAATGATCCATCTTATGAAAATGACTACTTGTGACATTATCAATAACTTAGTATCATCTATTATTATGACTTGAGTTGAGTTGTTAGTATTACTTAAGTTGAGTTTTTTCATCTTATCAGTTTGAGGCCAGTTTCTCTTGGTCTTAACAATCATCAACA
>NW_003546339.1:66825-75621 GCF_000090795.2 Amphimedon queenslandica | reverse complement strand
ACAACTGCTGTAGCCGCCGCTGTTCTGAGGCAGCTGTCCGTTCGATAAGAGCTTCTTTGAGACGGTCATACTGATCAGAGTCAGGAGGCTTTAGGACGAGGTCACATACCTCCATAGCTACTTCTGGCGAGAGAGAAGCGATGACATAGTCATATCTGGTTTTCTGAGAGGTGATCTTTCTGGTCTGGAATTGCGCTTCTACTTGAGCGAACCAGATAAGAGGATCGGCCGGCCAAAAAGGTGGTAGCTTGAGAGAGATGGAGGCTAGAGTGTCTGGACTAGGTGAGGTAGCCATGTTCCCAGTCCGGGTCACCAATGTAGTGTGATTGTATGACTGAATTAGTAGGATCACGAATATTCTTGACCAAATAATAAAAGAAGAGAGAGAGTTAGAAAGGAAAGAGGAAATGAAAGAAGAATGGGAATGTTTTAGAAAGAGTGAGAAAAAAGAAGTTACAACAAATGATAACAAACAAAATAGTAACATACACTCACACTACTAAAATAGTTCGATAAAATGTTTACAGTGAACGATAGAGATGAACAACGAATGATGAACGACGAATGATGAACGAACGATGAACGAACGAGACAAACGAACGGTAGTTACTCAGCTTCTCTTCAGATCTGTGTATATGTTCTTAACCACGTGTAACTATGTGGTTATAAGTCATGAATATTGAATGTGTTACTTAATCCAGGATATATTGAATGCATGAATATATTGACCACCACATGTTAAACTTTAGTCAAAATGAGAAAAGTATTAAATAACTCTTTTTATAACCATAAATAAACAAAAATAATTTGTAATTGTGGTAGTACATACTTGAGCATGTCTGTACACAATGACTTGCAAGTAACATGTAGCTTTCCATCCTTCAGAAGTCAAGAAACAAGGCTAAAACATAGCCTAATAGAACAGCCTTGAGACCACGCCCACCGACCAAAGTGCCAAAGAAGGCTTGAGAACACAGAAACATATCACCTTGGCTTCATAAATGTCTACTGTAGGTTCTACTTCTGTTATCCTATAAGTTTGAAGCTTGTTCTCCAAAAAGCAAGCAAGATATGGGAGAAAACTTGCCCCTTCTTTAAGTTGCTTTGAGACCACGCCCACTTCATTTCTCCATTGGTTTGTACAGCAGAAAAAAATAGAACAGTTTCTTCTTTTTCTAGGTGCTTCATACACCTTATAGCCACTTGTAATAGCTCTTTGGACTCCTCAGACATCTTGTGGAAAGATCTGCTGGCTATTTTTTGAGCGCATCAAGTGTGCATGAGATAGTTGGCCTTTTTTGCAGTCATAAATGACGACGATTGTTTCTTCGTCTGTAACACAGCAAAACAACTAGCTACCAGCTTATAACTTGGAAGTATAGCAAAAATGGGTTTGACATACCCTACAATACCTTTACTTTTTAGTCTTGCGGTGCTAGACCATGCCCTCTGAACCTGTAGGGTGGTCTGGAAAACTGCTCCTTATCAAACTTGTTCAAAGGCCCACTGTCGGCATGGTGAGTGAGACATATGCCAGTAATAAAAAAATTTAAGAGGTATAATTAATAAGGCGTGGCTAGGATAAAAATGGATGACTGCAGTACCTCTAGTAATATGAAAGATGTAGCTCAAGTTGTAGCTGAAGTGGCCATACTTTTGGATATAACCTTGAAAGAGAAGCAGTTAGAAGCCATAAGTAGTTTTTGAAAGGGTCTGATGTCTTTATAACATTGCCAACTGGATATGGAAAGTCTATAATACATGGTCTTTTACCATCTGTTTTTGACTGCTCTAAAGGTAAATAAAACTTATTTCATGATTTATTATTCCTTACTGTTATAGATTAGCAGGGCAGTATTGTCATGTGTAAGTCCACTAGTTTCTTTGATGATGGACCAAAAGCTAAGTTCACTCCTGGAGGTAGCAAAGCTGAGTTTGTTGGAGAGGAACAGACTGATGGCATTGCAATAAAACCAGTATTATCTGGTGCTATTGAGTTAGTCTATATTAGTCCCGAAAGTTTGCTTGCTAATTCTATGTTTCAGAACATGCTTGTCATTGAATTACAAGGAGAAATTGGTAGTTTTTGTTGTGGATGAAGCTCATTGTGTTAAATGTTGGTAAGTAATACATATACATAGCGATTCAAAATAATACTCTACTGACTTCTTAGGAGACACAAATTTCGAGTGGCGTATGTACAACTCAGTAATATTAGAAGTCTGCTTCTATCTCGTGAATGTCATGGCATTGACTGCCACAGCTACAAATGACACATACAAGGCTGTATGTCAGCGCTTGTCATGACACAACCCTGTCCTAATAGGCTTGTAACCCAATCGACCTAACATCAAGTATGAAGTAAAACCACTTGTAGACATAGATACTCTGTGTAAAGAACTTGCTGAAGGATTGAAGCTACAAGGACTGACATATCCAAAGACAGTTACTTTTATACAACGGTATTCTGATTGTGCATTACTCTACCATACACTTAGGAGAAAGTTAGGCAAACACATAACATTTCCACCTGGTTATCCACTATTTCAGCAATTATCATTGGTTGATATTACACCCATGCTTCTACTACTGGGCAGAAAGAGGTTTTGTTAGCATTTTGCCAGCCAGCAGAACACTTTGTGTAGTCATTGCCACCACTGCTTTGGTATGGGTGTTGACTGTGCTGATATACATGTCATTATTGACTGTAGTCCTCCTTCAACATTAGAGCAATATGCATAAGAAACAGGATGTGCAGGGCAAGACACCCAACCCTCCAATGCAAAACTACATTATGGAAAAATGGGTAAATTTGTCAATGAAGAGGTAAAAGATTACGCTAGCAATAAAACGACATGTAGAATATATACTTTGTTAAAAAACTTTGTTTTTCTACTCTAAATCATTAGTACAAAATAAAAGTTTATGTTGTGATGTATGTAGCTGTAGTTAATTTACATATTATTATTATTGATAGAAGTAATAATTTTATTGACGAATCATAAATAATATGACAGAGAGTATGAGTGATTTAGAAAACAATGCTTGGTATGATTCTTTCAATAATTCACTCTTGGATATCCTCATTATTAACTCTCTCAAACAGAGGAAGTGAATTTGAAATAAAGGCATGTCTTCCTGGGATAATGTCAAACAATCTTTTGTCTCGAAGAATTTTAGTTAGCATTTTTAAATCTTTTGAAAATGAAGGCTTGTCATGAATGTTTGAAGCATCATCCACAGTAAGGAATCTCTGAACGACTGACATATCTCATTAACAGTACCCAAGGCCCTTGCAACTCTAGCAATAGAGGATGGCTTATATTGGACTACATATTAGAGATCACACTTTAATCTCCTATTTAGGTGTTCAAGATGGAGGTCATGAAACAAGTTGCACCCATGTCTTCCCTTAGTTTTAACAGAGCGGCTGGCTAGTAATTGGGCAGCAGTTCTTTTAGAGCTAGAATAATGGTAGCTAATTAAGAGCAATGCGGATTCTTTAGCCCAGTTCATATGGTTTGTTTCTTGAAAATTACCATCAAGTACTTCCAAATCCTTAATACTCTTTTCCCATCTCCCTCCTTAATAGCATCGTAAAAATTCATCCAAATCATTCCTAATGTCATTACCTCATGAGCATAGGTGCACACAAAATCATCATTTGTATTTTGACCTACATAAAAAATATTTGTACTATTTTTATTATTTATTTAATATACATGTCTTACCAGCAGATTGTGATGATAACTTAATATATTTCTTCACAGTGACATCTACCAAATCCTCCAATTCCATTCCTTGTTTGTACTCTGTATTGGCTGCAACAATAATGTGAGACACTAGTACTAGTTCAAAAAAATCTTCTGTCAACTTCATGTTATCTTTTGGATCATTGGGAACAGATGTCCTGTTTAACACATTGTTCAAGTGGAATAGTGTCCCTTTATCAGTTGCTGATTTATTTCAATACAGTTTAGTCCAAATCACCTAGGATTTGATACATATAAATAAAATTGGCAAGTGACATCACCCATTTTAATATAACGGACAGTACTTTAAAAATTAACTCATTTTTATTAATGAAATTCTCGTATGCCAGTCTTCAACGACTGGAATTAAACCATCATGCCTCTCTGTCTCATTTTCATGAGTAAATCTTCTATCTATAGCTCCCCTTGCTCTGGCATCAGTCAGCTGATCTCCACCAAATAAAGTTTCCCACATCTCAGTATCTTCATATTCCAAACTTCCTCCATTTGGCAGTGTTTGTGATCGCTCCTTGGTTAGTGTAGGCACATGCTTATGAACAATGTCAAGTATTTGGCACATTTCATCAAGTTTGTTTTTATTCTTTAAGACAGTTCCAAGAGGAACCTGAAATGTATCAGTAACTGGTGTCATTAAATGTCATACTAACAATTTTGGACTTATGCTTCATTTCTTCTGAATACATATGGTCAATATGCCAAACAATAGAACTAACCTTGTTCAAAAAGGGTGAAAACTGATCTACAAGTATTCTGTAAGAAAAGATGAGGGATAAATAACAATACACAACACACATTTACCAAGATATCAATGTTGTGAGGTTCTTCAGCATCTCATCATGATCACTACTCTGTCGCAAAAGCAAAGAAACATCAATAACACCATTTCTAGGTAAATCCGAGATATTGCTGAGATCAACTCTGTCTTTAACAGCATACATATGGAAGTAGTGATGTGATTGTGTTTGATAGTCATTCCCCTGAAATGCGCGTCTAACGTTTTTATCAAAATTATTACTATTTTAAATCCTGACCACACATTATCTAAACATAAAGTGATGTACAGCACAGGAAATTATCATCAAATTGCATACCTTCAGCAAGTAGATCTTGACTATCATTTTCCACATTGACCTCGCTATCGTCTAAAGTAGAGCTTCATGACATGTTTTGCAACAAAAATAATTTACCTAGCAATTCATTTTGATTTTCCACAATGCTACCTAGCTGGCTAGGATTTGGCTAATTCTAGTCTAAATTTCTCACCTTCAAATAAAAAATCCTCAATTACCAGTTTACCTTCAATACCAGTTTAGAATAGTGCTGGACAGCCTTTCAATAGTGTGTAAATTAGAGCAAGAAAGTCAAAAATTGCACTTTCGGTTAAGTCATTAAATGTCAAGAGATTAAAAAGTGTTATAAAACAATTGTACAGGCCACAAAAAACACATCTTAGATATAAGACTGTCATATGTCAAAATGCTAATAAGTTAGAGACTGGTAGCTCTGTGACCCCTTTATATACATGTTGATTGGAAACTTCAGTTTTTTAAAGACACATCTACTTGATTCACAGAAGCAAAGCAGAGAAAGTACTTTAAATGTTCAAGTAAAAGCTGAGTCGTATATTTCCGTAATCAATTTAGAATACAGACTTCTGTTTGAGACAGGTATTTAATTAAGGCAGGTGTAATATTAAATAATTTCAAAGTATCATTAATGACCACAGCCAAAACACATGGATAACAGCAAAAACACATTTCTATTCAGCACTGTAATCAGAAGTCATGTACATAACGTGACTTGTTGGCTGTCAGATTGTCACTATATATATGAGAATCTCACAGCCAACACTGATGAACTTATTAGACATGCTATTGCCTTAACCAAAAGTGCCAGTGATATAGTTGGTCACATGCCTTTAAAAAAAGCTCCATTGTGCTGCTTCTTTATTAGGATTGAAGATAGTACAAAGTATGTTGTCACTACTGAAAGAAAGGCATTGGTTCAGAGGTACCTTGAGCACAGCATTAAAGGACACATTAGGTTTACTTGTGTTCATTGCTTTCAGCTGTATTACACATGGTGGTTGCATGTGCTTTGCATGAAGACATGTTTTTGTGTATCATAGTTGCTTGTATGTTTATTTAATGTATGACATTCTTTACATAAGTCGTGAATACGTTTTCACAATTGATACACATGTAAGATAGTATTGTAAGATATATTTCATGCTGATGTAAATGTGTTTCACCTATTTTGTATCTGATATCACTCACTGAAAAGTATTACAATATAACCTTTGCTTTTGAAGGTGAAATGGCTAGTAATGTTCCATTGTCAACTTCAAGTGATGTATAACAGCACTAAGTCATAGTTCGTGTAACTGGCATAAAGAGTGAAGGTCAGTATGTTATAAATAAATTTGGTACTCGTAATTCAGTAGAATCTCCAAGTTTTTACTTCTTTGTATGACTTGGGAACCACTTCATTGATGCCATTATGAATTGCTGCTTTCCATTTACTTGGAGAGTTTGATGAAAAAAATATTTGACAAATCATAATCTTCTTTTAGTATTTTCATTAATGTTGATAGAGCCGTTTTCACATGCCTAATTTGCTTTAATGCATGAACAGTCCGCTGACATAGAATGAGTGCATCAAAACCAATTCTCACATACAAAGTACTCGTAAAAAGATTCATGCATAACAGGAACAAATTCATAGCTCACAAATGGCAATAAACTTGCTGTAAGATGTTAAAAGATAAGCATGGGAGTCATCATGAAATAATTTCCTTCAATATGCACCACAGCAGGGAATTGAGTGAGAAGATACATATTTTAGTGACAGTTTCAAAGAGATAAAGGTATGCCAAGCAAATTTGTATTTCAACAGAAGATAACAATGCAAAAATTAGAAGCTTGGCAGAGAAATCCTTTAGTCAGAGACGCATTTGCATAAAGATATTCAGTAACGAGGTTTTTATGTTGCTTAAATGTGGTGCGGTATAAAAGGCGGTGCCCTGGGCATGGTGGCTTCGGTTTTTTTCACATGTAAAAATGTCTGCTCTAGATGATGTTGCTTCTTCAAGGAAAAACGCAGGCAGAGAGGGGTTTTGGTACCAAATTGAGTTACATTTTACTCTCAAAGAAACAAGGACCAGTTCAAGTTAGGCTTAATCGAGTTAAGGGGTCTTTAGGCACTAAAAGAAGGCGCTGGAAATGTTGTCTCACTTGCTGATTTAGTCGGGAAAGAGGATCATTTAGAGGCTCTATCACATGATACTAGTTATTCTCAATACTTCAGGTAGTTATGTGTTTGAAATTAGTGTTAATATATAAAATAAGGTATAGGTGATGGGGACGAAGAGCAGCCATTTTGTGCATAAATAGAGGATCGGCTATTGGGACGCACATGTTGGTGATAGTGTTGTATGGTTGACCAAAGGGTGATTAATTGCAATCAGGTATTATTTATTACTATTATTATTATTATTATTGTTATTTATTATAATAATTATCAAAATTATATTCATTTATGTTATTACTATTATTATCATAGTATAAGTCATGTGATTGTGCTGAATTTCAATTCAATGATAGTTGAGTCCTGTAATCGTAACTCAAGTTTATTATGTAGTAGATACAGAAGTAAGTATAATGTGTAATGTATAGTAATCATACATTATTAATTGGCATTGATATTTTTTAGGCTCGTACTAGCATAAACTTTTGCTGGTATATTACCATCACAGTACTGCCATATTTTGATCGGCATTAGTTGGTACAGTTGGGAAGATGTACACAATTACAGGAGGCTTCTCACCATCCCCATATCCATTCAACTCTGTTATTGTATATGCTTAATAATTTAGAAATTAATTTTTGTATTTACTACTTCCAGTGGATCGTTGAATGTTGCAACTGCGACCAGTACTAGGATCTGATTGAGGACCAAGTGGGGGTCTTTTGCTGTAACCACTTCTACTTGATGAGGGTGGCTGATAATTGGTAGTCGGCAAGGCCTTCTGGTCCCAGTGGTGGCAGTTCCTGGGCTGGTTTTTTATGTAGTAATGAGGTCTATTCCTTTGCCACTATCACTTATAACCTGCCTGACAGCATTATTGACCATGTTTGTTAGGCTGTTGACAGATTTTCAGAATATACAATATAAATATTTGATAATGTAAAAAATTATTACTTCAAGTCAATTATACCATTGCTCTTTTTGCCATGCTTTCTACCTGTGTTTGTAGGTTAACTCTCTCGCCTTTACTAATTTTAATGTTTTTATAATGCGTTTTGCTAGTGATTTAGCCATGATAAGAACAGTGCCAGTGCGGGAGCCATTTTGTTATTTTCAAATGTGGCCGCCAATTGTGCCCAGGGCACCTCATTTTATACTGTGACGGGCAGAAGCGATTCTATGACACTGCGTGGATAGTTTTAAAGTGCACCTTCTTCTTTAATGCTTGTATCAGTATATAAATGCTTCGGTCACATAAAAAAATTGTGCATTCGCTGTATTTCAATAGCTTTTTGCTTTGTATGATATGAACCAAGTACTTTACTACACCATTTATACAACAAGAGCCAGAAGCCATAAACAGGGCTTTAGTCAATCAGACATTCTTTTAAACGCCTATGCATTTGCATGTTAGGAGTTACACAGAATTGACCAAAAAGATGTTCAAACGTCAGCTGAAATTCTAAAAAGAACAAATGAGTTTTTTCAATATCTTTTAAGTTTTTTTGGAGAACAAACTAAAGTGCAAGCATCAATAAAACATTTCCAACATTTCAAATGATCTTTTGAAAATGTATTATACAAGATACATACAACATCTATTTCTTCCATTGGTCAGCTGTAAATGATAAAAATGAGATTGGATGTTGTGCGGAAGACGTCCAATGGAAGAAACCTTTGTTGCATCAGCAATTTCTAGAATGTGCAGCATCAGTCACAAATGTGAACAGGTCCTCTTATGGCTTCACTTTTTGATATGTCACTGACAAAATGATAT
>NW_003546339.1:63109-66703 GCF_000090795.2 Amphimedon queenslandica | reverse complement strand
GTTTGCAGCACTTTTTTTATAGCTCCACAATAATTAAAACTAGCAGGGCATGTAGACAACACCTTCCTTAGTCTATGGAAATACTTAAGTTCCAGATTGATCTGCAAAAAAATCAGTCAGATAATTCTTGTTAAACAAATAATTTTCACGGTGGCAAATCTTTCTTAAAGTGCACACATAAACACCAGACTTGTTTCTTTGTAACAAGCAACTTCTCTCTTAATGGTGCTAGTCACAGCACTGTTAAAGTGTTTATGTAAGAGTTCAGAAGTTATGTAAGTATTCAGATGCTATTGATGAATTTAAGAAAGCTTTGTCTCATCAGGCTGTTAATGCTTGTAGCTGTGAGAGGCTTTTTAAAGAAAAAAGTCTGTCACTGAAGCTAAAAATTTAGATAGCGATGTTTGGAATATCATATTAGATTACATTATGGAGAATGATTGTACAGCATTAAATAAAGTTATGTACATTTGTAATAGTTGTAAACCTATTATTAGAAAAAATAAAGTTCCAGCACTTTGTGTGCTCAATGGGTTAAAGTATGAGCCACTAACCAAAGAATTCGGAAACTTTGGATCCATAAAGTGGCCAGTTAATGCAGAGGGCCAAATGTTTTCAGACAATTGTTAGGCTAGGCACACACACCTTAAAAGTGTGTACCTACATTTGTTTGAAGGCTCTTATAGGTGCAATGTTGTATTTACCCCTTCTATTAAAAACAATGGAAACTTTAAATGAGGTTGGTATAGATGGTAATCATCTGCCTAATCCAGAATTTTATGTTATTCATGGACAGCCTATGAAATCAGATAATGTCTGGCATAGTTTAGTTAATGTAGTTGAAATAAAAGCAGCATTAAGAGAATTAAAAGAAATAAATTGGCTCTATAGAAACATAGACTATGGTTTGATTGATGAATTGACTTAAAATGTTATAGATTTAGTTAGCAATACTACTTGTAAAATGCTTCAAACAGCAAATGGTCTAGATTTAGGCCTTTCGGCATTTACAATTAGACTATGATAGTAAAACTGCAACAGGTTCTGCTATTAGTCAATATAAATTAATGAATTTAAAACAAGCGCCAGTTGACAATAGGCAAGAGCATTTTTATTTGTTATGCTTTCCTACTTTATTTCCAACTGGACAATATGGAGAGCATCATCCTATACAAAGCTATCCAGCACATTGTATTATTATGGATTAAAACTTAACAACGCCTTAAAAACTGGCATATATACTACCGTACAAGATGATTTATTGGCGAGAAAAATATTTGGCGAATCTGTCTCTGGAATATTTTTGGCGGATTTTATATTGGCAATTTTGTTATTAAATTAATTTATTCACAAATAATTAATTAATTCATTAATAATTACTTTTGGCCACACCTACCAGTGAATGCATGAACCATCATGAAGTATGTAATTGATAGCTGTATCCGAGGCCACCACATCTATAAAGAAGTCTGGTCCCCTTTTGTCAATGAAGAACTAACCTGTGTTACTGAGGAAGGGAACAGTCATGATCCTTACGCTGTTGCTGTTATGAAAGGAGACCAAGTTGTGGGTCATGTGCCTCATAAAATTGCAGCCACCTGCTCATTGTTTCTTCGTCAAAACGGGGTTATAACAGCATTGTAACAGACTGTCGACAATACTCTAAAGATTTGCCACAGGGTGTCATGGAAGTACCTTGTGCATTGAAGTTTTTTGGAGAGGCGAAGTACGTCAAAAAGGTAAAGATATTGTTACCCCATATGCAGCCAAGTACTAAGCCATTAATGCATGATGAGGAACAACCTGCAGCTTCAAAGAAGAGAAAGGTATCTGATGATCCAGTAGAAATTGATGATAATAGAGACCAAGAAAATGATGAGGAATATTCGGTAAGGTTTGGAACGGTCGCCTTGAAGTTTGAAGACAAGAAACTAATTGCTGAAGGGAAAGAGTGAAATTATGCACTCATTAATTTTGCCCAATAATTCATAAAACACCAGTTCTCAGATACCCCTATTGATAGATTCATTTCAACACTATTTTTCACAAAAAGGTAGGGTTACGTTTACATTGGGTCGTCCAGTCATACAGATTGTTCATAGTAATGGCAATCATGGGATCATTGCTACTACTGATGGCATTGCCAATAAAGTTTTTATATATGATTCATTATACACAAATGTAAAAATCTGTACACAAAAACTGATAGCAGAAAACTTCGGAATGGATTATGTTGAGGTAATGCCAAATGCCCCAAAACAAAAAGGAGCTAAGGACTATGGGATATTTGCTATATCTCTGTATTTCATTAGCAAACTATTATTCACATAATCAACCTTTATTGTTATCATTTAACCAAGATCTCATGAGAGACCATTTAATTCAGTGCTACATGAATAAGTGCATAAAGTTATTTCCATTACTTTAAATTAAATACTTTTGTTACTAATAACAGAACACAGTAATTATAATCAATCACCTTGCAGTGTTTGTCACAGAATTGATTGCTGCTAAGATGACAGACTTCTGAAATCCATTAATAGGTAGCTCTGCTCTGCATTTCAGTTCATCCCATGTTGCCATCATGCATTTTTGCACTTAGATTTTTCATTATCGAAGCAGGCATTTCAACTTTTACTTTATTAATGGCTATTCCTTCTTGTAGCTTTAGTTGCACTTGCTCAGCATACCATAAATGAAATCTTTTTCTCATCTCCTCTTTCACAGGTTTGTTGACAGAAATATCTAAATACTATAACTTATCGGTACAATTTGCAGGAACCTTGATAACTATGATGTTGTGACACTGAAGAAGGGAAAGGGTTGCTGGTGTTGTCTGGCATTTAAAAGAGTCAAAGGCTGCCAATGCTGAATGTGTTTCACTAAGGTTGAGCTCCTTTCTTTTACGAGATACAAAAAAAAACAATTATCTTTTCGACATAGCGCTTTATTGCTTCCTTGTTTGATTAGTGGTTTGGAGTATGACAATTATCCCAGTTAGTGGGAAAAGATTTTGCTGGATGACAGTGTGCTGTTGTACCCTGGTATATGAACTGAGAAGGAAGGTATTTACCAGCTAGTGTAACAGCCTAAACTGCTGTGATTTGACATTTGTCGTCTGAGTTGGCAATAGGAATGATCTCTTTTTGTCGATGCATAGTCTACTCCCCTGTTGGAACATAATGTACTGGAGTTTGGTCCCAGTTACATATAATTTAAGGGTGAACGTCATTCATTAAAACCTCAGCCTGTATGTCTGCTAGAAACACTTCTTGAACTTCTTTGAACTGTGCCACAGTTATTTTACCTGCATTAGAACCCTTCCTTTTAACATACCCCATATGACTAAACAATAATTTCACCCAACCCTTTGTAATTTTAATGTGGCCACCATGCTTCACTTAGAAGAAAAGGATTTTTTGCAGCAAATATTTCTTCTGCAACGGCCTGGACAATAGCTGTATTAACTACCCCACCCACCTTCCTTAACCATTCAATGAATTTACGAACAGAGTCATCAAGATACTCTTCAAGCAGAAGTGGTCTTCCAGGATTCTTTTTGTGTTGAAACTGTATAGATGGATTGACCATAGA
>NW_003546339.1:58792-62790 GCF_000090795.2 Amphimedon queenslandica | reverse complement strand
AGATTCAATCTCCTAGCAGTAGCTTCAGGTATGTTTTGTCCTAGTGTTCTGAAGAAATCCCTACAAGCTTTCATAGCACCATTCTCAGTAGCATACTT
This sequence comes from Amphimedon queenslandica, assembly GCF_000090795.2. NCBI lineage: Eukaryota > Metazoa > Porifera > Demospongiae > Haplosclerida > Niphatidae > Amphimedon > Amphimedon queenslandica. Next base: position 62,692 of record NW_003546339.1, on the reverse strand, counting down.
GCCAATCTTTGCTCTTTCTTTTGCAGAATAGTCGTTGTACTGACTTCTTTTTCGTCCACTAAAAGCCTGCACTTCTACTGTCTTATTCGTAACAGTTTCATTCACCTGCTCCAATTCTTAGAAAATGATGACACCACAGAAGGTAAAAGTATTGGTGCTTCTTTAGAGCTTTCTAACTCGTCCAAATGCTCTTCTTGCTCTTTTCTTTGCTTCTTAAAGTACTTGTGTAGCGCCATGATTTGTTGCAACAGCTGCGAGCGTGAGTGTGCAATGGGTGTGTCTAGATATCTAGGAATTATATATTGATGATTGTAATATTGGCAAATTATAAAATAATTCACCAATCTCCAATTTGAATTCCTTGCCAATAAATCATCTTGTATGGTATATTAAGAACATCGAGGGGCAACATAGGTCAAACTGTTGCTGAAATATTTCAATTTTTCTGTTAAGTGTAATTGCCAGTGCTTTTTGATAGAGATGCTGAAGATGAGTTGAGTGACCTGTCCGACCAAAGTGACCATTTATTTGCTTTGTAAGTCAGCTATATTCCCCATGATTGTCTAATAAGTAGTTACAGGAAGCAACCAGATCATTTTGATGGTGACTGCATTTTATTAGCATATGAACAGCTTTGTAGCAGACCTAATAAGGACACATTTCAGAGAGAAATAGTTATGATGTAGGTCTAAATTTAATTAATTTTTATTTCATTGTATGCCAATAATAGTGATTCTGACCATGATAGCGATTTGGACCATGATAGCATTTTGCATCCTAACACATCACATTGTGGTAGTTCTAGTGACAAATGTTTTGAAGCTCCTAAACAACATTGTGATAAATCTGATGAGGAGGCTTATGAGAGTAAAAAAATTGTTATGTAAGTCTCAACATTAAATAGACATTTTCGTTATGTTAATTCATAATAGTGATTCTGATGATGGCAGTAATTGGGACCATAATAGCAGTTCGCACCATAATGTTTCTCATTCTGGTAGTTCTAGTGAAGGTTTTGAAGCTGCTAAAGACATGTTGTAAGTTTCAGTTACACCATTAAAACCATTTATTTTTGAAACAATTCCTTTTATTATCGCTCTTACATGGAAAATTTGTCAAAGAATACGCCCAATTTTTATGAAGGAGATACTGGACTACGAATCTTTAGGCATCTGTCTTCATCCAAAACACAGATATTTACTGTGTTGGATCTTGTAACCTGCCTTTTACATCCGAAACCTAATAAGCGTTACTTATGTCACAAAGTTTCAACACAAATTTTAAACAATGTAGTATTTCTTGTTGACACAAGCACACTTAATAATTCTGATGACATTGACAGTGATGGCATGACAACTTGGAAGAATAACCGAGTTGATAAGTCTTACGTATCTGTTGAAGCAAATGCTACCAAGGTCACCAGTGTGACAAAAACAAGATCTACACTAAAGAGAGGAGTTTTCCTTGTCAAAAGAGTCTATTGAGTTCATGGAACAGATAAAAGCCTTAGGAAGATAACTATAAGCATTTACGGTATGTCAAATTGATAAAGCTAGTATTTATAATGAAAATATTTAATGTAATTTAGATCACAACAGTAGCAAGCATCCTGTAGAATAAGTAGTCTACAAGTTTGAAGGTGTACCTCAACATAAAGTTGTTATACATCCTCATGGGAATTCTAAGTTCTGCAGCCCATAATGGCATACAATGAAAAGTACAAAGGATAAGTTACAAGAAGAATTAGGTGCCGTTTCTCCAAAAGAAGCCATTCAGAAAGTTACAGCAGCAAGACGAGGATTAATGAACTCAAAAAGTTCTGGTAAACTACCTCTTAGTCAGCAGCAGCTTTACAACATTAATCACAAGAGGAAACTTGAGTCTTTTCCAAGTAATGGATGCACAAGGAGTAGTGGTCGTAACCTTTTGTATGTCATAATACAGCAATGCATATTCACTGATAAGATAGACCGATATATCCAGGAGGGTACATGTGCTCCTGAACCGATGGCAATACTTGCTGCTCAACAACAATTGTTTGACTTAGAACGGTTCATCTGTGTTAATGAAGAATTTTGTGTAATGGGAGTAGATTCTACATTTAAGCTTGGTGATTTTCGTGTTACTCCCATATTTTATCACACTTGCTTGTCAAAGATAAAAAGTCTGGAAAATCTCCTTGGAAGCCAGGACCAATTTTAATACAATACAAGAAGCAACTTAGAAATTACAACTACTTCTTTTTAGCCATTATTGGAATGTCAAAGTCCATCGCCCAAATTAAAACTATTGGTACTGACAGTGAAATTAATATAATTGAACCTGCACAGCAGCAGTTTCAATGAGCAATTCTTTTAAGATGTTTGTTTCCATCACTTGCAAACAAATATTGAGCGGTATTTACATTCAAAGGAACTTAGCTCTGCAACAATACGATTATTTATTCATAATATTTTTGAAAGGACAGACATTGAAGGAATTTACAGGGAAGGTTTGGTTGACTGCACCAGAATTTTATACAATGCTTTCTGAATTAAAGGACATATGGCTTCAACGTGAACCATGTAGCAGCACATCTGAGAATTCTATAATTGGTTTATGAAGTTTAAGGCTGGTGAAGTCTGTAGCAGCACTTGAAGACCACTCCGCAAAGCAGCTGGTTTAGGTAAACCCCCTGCAGGCTATTTCACCAACCCCAATGAATCAATTAACGGTGCATTGAATAAGAAAACAAATTACAAGAAGCAAGAGTTACTTGTTTTCATTAAGTTGATGAGAGAGTTTGTCACACAGCAGCACAAGAGGTGGAGAAGGCAGTTATTGGAGGGGGAAATATACCTTAGATGCACCTCATAAAGAGTTTAAATTTACAGATGGTAGCTGGTTTAGGCCAATGTCGGAAGCACAGAGAAAAGCCCATCTACAAAAGCTAAACAATGTCAAGCTAAGAACTACAATCAGTCAACAGAATGGGAAGAGTGGCCCAGCTACTGGGAGACAACCTTCACTCAGTGCTCCATTATCTGCTGCTGTACAATGCAATGAACAGAGTAAGAATGGCTCACCTACAGGGAGCCAACATTCATCCTCACTCAGTGTCCCATTATCTACTGCTGTACAGATCCTTAAGATTTCAGACCTTATTGTAACAGGCATCTAGACAAAAGCAGAAGAGCTGTTAGCAAAACCTAATGCAATATCAACTGTCCCTGGTGGAAGTGATAAAGACAAGTTTTTTCCTTATAAAAGCGGTACTACACCACATTTAGTGAAGCACTTTAGCAAAGGGTACAATTGTGGAGATCAGTGTATGAGTTATAAGGCTAATGGTATTTGCTCACATACAGTAGCTGCAGCTGAAAAAAATGGAGAGCTTGAGTCTTACATATGTTGCTATGACAACTGACATCAAAAAGGACCAGTTAATCTATTTCAGGCAGCTATGCATGATATGCCACCTGGTGCTGGCTGTAAAGGTGGCAAACCGAATAGTGTGAGGTCAAGAAAATCTCGACCTATTACAAAGTTCATTCCTTTGTCTCCATTAATGTTACGGAACAATATTCCAAGTGTTTCAGCTTGTGTAAGTCCTCCTCCAACTGTTTTCTTAAATCATATTGTCACACCCACTGCGGTAGCTTCTCTGATTGCATCGAACCCTATTTACCCAAATTCCTTTTTCTCCTTCCTCATTAAATGAAACACCTCCTACATGGAACCCAAATGCAGTGTGTTCACCAATATTTCCTGAGCCTCCTACGCCATTTGAACTGGTTTTCATATCCGGTAATATATCTGTTTGTCAAGAATGTAGACAGAGATTTCCAAGAAACACAGATGGGTCAATTATTGCTGCCCCTTATAATATTGTGATAAGGCATGAGGAATGTCATAGTTTTC
>NW_003546339.1:45458-58782 GCF_000090795.2 Amphimedon queenslandica | reverse complement strand
CATTCAAAGTAAATGGCTGCACTTCAATGGATTACAAGTTGAAATTGACGAAACTACAAGAAGAAACTATCACAGTCAAACAAAGAGCTAATTTAATAAAATTTGGGACTATTTTTACTGTTATAAATTTGTTAAAACTTGGATCTATTCTTATAAATTATTACAATTTGGAGCTATTCCTTCACAAAATTAATTATCACTAATAATCATTAAAATAAGTAATTGGGTGGGGCTTTATCATTGCGACTTATACAGCTAAGTTCAATGACATTTTGCTCTGACTCCCGAGAGGACTCAAAGCAGAGGATTGCCACTAGTACAGCTCTATCAATACATTAAAGTAACTAGGAAGTATAATGATAATAGGAAGATAGGATAGTTTTATTCCGTATTTCCGCTATTCTGTATTCCGCATTTTAAAGTTTACCCATTTCTTCTTGCATTTGTGTATTGGTTAAATAAATTGACTCACATTTTTTGTCTTGAACAGGAGAACCTGTGTTAAAAACAGTATCGTAGACAGATACTACTTTGCACATCCAATTGTAATGCAGGCTCTGTCAAATATGTCAACTGGCATGAGCTACAGCAATTACCAAAACTATTAGTTTAAAATTTTAAGTAGCCTTGTAACCAAGCAGTTGCTATAAGGACGCATCAACGTTTTTTAGCAGTAAAGCCACACACGTTAATGTTAGGTTATGGAAGAAAGTTAAATGCTGAAAGAAAAGGAGAATCAAGAGAAACAATAACGCTAATGTAAGGAATATGAAACTAAATAGACAGAGAGAGGAACACCAACACAGAACTGAAAAAAGGAGACTAAAGTGAAAGTTAGGATGTAAAGTAATAATAGAAAGTTGACTTGCCATATAAGTTTGGAAGAGGAAAATACCACGGAATGTCCCACCTGTTGTTTAGATTGCCATGCCGATCATGATAGTGGGAATGTGGAATGATTTTGGCACCTTGATAGTAAAGACAGAAGAATACACGTGTTTTTTTAGGAGTTTTGGTGATATTCAAGCTTGATAATTGCGCATTTGTAGAACAGCAACAATTTTTCAATTCAGGGACGTAGCCAGGGGTGGTGCTTTGTATGCTTCAGACCCCTCCCCATTAGCTAGTGACAAATTTTGTCTACCTTTTGTATAGCAGTAGACTTCTTATACTTGCCAAGGTGAAGTACTAGCCATTTGAACTTATCAGCCCCACACAAAAGTAATCTTAGCCACACCCAAGTGTGCCCAAGCAATTGCAAATGTTAGGCATATTGAGACATTTATCTAAGCGTCCAGCAACTTCTGAAGCTGCTACTAATACCTCAATTGAGCCATCATCTACTGTGAGATCATTATTAATTTTTACAATAAACTATATAAGTTATTGAATGTTATGTAGGAGATGAAGATCCTCCGTCTCTAGGGCCTCCTGATGCAAAGCAATCTAGATACTGTGTCTGTGGACAAAATGATATTGATATTTTTGTTAGGCAAAGTCATAAAGCTATTACTGACCATGATAGAAACCAAATTTCAAATAATCACTTTATTCCACCTGCCAGCTTTTAGTTCCCACAGGCTGCAAACTCGGGACGCAGGTGTCAGTATACATGGCTTGAGAGACATCCATGGCTAGCATACAGCACAAATGGGGATGACGGTTATGGTATCCCGTGTTGTTTCACCAGAGTACTAATTTACATATTCTTGTCAATAATTCATTCACCAATTTTAGAAAGGCATTGGAGATACCAGAGAAACATTCAGACAAAGAATATGCCATAAAACAGATGTTTTAAGGATAAAAGCGTTTCAGAGTAAATGCCAGAGAAGTGTTCAGGTGCCGCTGAGTCAAGCTGCTCTTGAATTAGTAGAAACTAATTGTAAGAAGCTGCAGTCCATAGTACAAACCATCACTTTGTGTTCAACAAAATGTACCTCTTCGTGGCCAACGTCATAGCTCTGTCAATGATGATAATGATCCATGTGGTAAGCATGGTAATTTTTAGGCACTGTTAAGAGTTTCTTGTTAATTCAGGAGATAAACTTTAAAAGAACCACTTAGGTACAGCTCCAAGAGATGTTATGTACTTCTCCAGATATTCAAATAAGATTATCACTATTTTGGAGATCATACTAGAAATAAAATTATTTGTTAAGTAAAGGAAGCTTTTTTACATTGGTTGCATATGAAGTCACCAACTGCTACAATAAGCAACAACTTAGTATATTTTTAAGATACGTTAACCCTTCTGACAAAATTCTTAGAGAGAATTTAGAAGCTTGCATAGAATGTGATTCTGGTGTTACAGGCAGAGTTTTAGCAGAGAAGCCATTGAGTTTTATCACTTATTCAGGTTTCGATCTACACATGCTGCTTGGTCAATCATATGATGGAGCTGGAGACATGGCGGGAAAGATTACTGGAGCAGCAGCTATCACATCTTCTAGTTATCCCTTAGCTCTCCACCTTCATTGTGCTTTTCATTGTTTAAAATTAGCTATTGATGCTTCTCTTGAAATTCCAACTGTTTGTAACATTGATTGGGGTTGTCAACAGAGTATCCACTTTCTTTTTTGCTAGGCAGCAGAATAAACTTGAAGAGGTAATTCAAAGAACACAACCAGAATCTAATGCACATAAATTAAAAGATCTGTGCCAGACTTGGTGTGCAGAACGCATTGATGCCTTGTCTAGGTTTAAAGCCCTTCACCCTGCCATTACTGCAGGTTCTGAGACCATTACTTTTGAAGGTACAGCCTCGTAGATTCGAGACGCCATTACAGATGCTACTACCTTCCTTTTGGCAATACGTGTAACTGACTTTGTCACTTCTGTAGTAATAGCCACTGAAAGCCTTAGCTATATACTACCTTTTACTCAAAGTCTCCAATCTGAAGCAAAAGATATTGTTCAAGCAGTCACTGAAATAGTGTACTTAAAAACAGTGTTATCCAATTTGCGTGAAAATGTTTTTGCGTATCACAATCAGTGGTTCATTGCATTAGAAAAGGTGTCATGCTGTTGGAACAATTCCCTCCCTTCCTCGTATCTGTGGTTGTCAGACACATGGAAGCAACATACAAGCTGAAACGCAATCAGAATACTTTCAAAGAGTAATAACAATTCCAATAATAGATTATATAATAGCTGAGATCAATAGTCATTTTAGTCAGCATCAGAAAACAGCTCTGCATGGCTTGTCTCTTATTCCTTTAGTGTTGGTGGAGAAGACAATGGAAGACATGCAAGTGTGTGGGCTAAGAGATATGTATGAAAATGATTAGCCACATAGAACCAGCTTGGAGCCCGAGACTCGTTCATGGTTCCTGAAGTGGAAACAGCAACAGGAAGAGCATGGAGCATCATCACTACCTACTTCACTGTCATTTACTTAACTCAATGCATCATTTCTGTTTCCTGACAAGTGCTTCTGCAAATTCTCTGTACACTTGGAGGCTCTGAAAGATTTTTCATGGGGTGAAGCATATCAAATCACAACTCTCATCCCAAATGATGAATGAAAGGCCTCTGCTTTAACACTGCTGCGCACACTATGATATAGATATAAATGTACCTGAAGTAATTGATGAGTTTGCACGTCGTCATCCTTGTAGAATGCAGTTAAGCAATATAATTTCTGATTAATATTATAAGTTTAATATATATAATATGTGAAATTCAATTAAAAGGGCATGGTAAGTGGGCGTGGTCTCCAAAACTTTTGCCATGCACTTCACGCAAAAATTTCCATTCTCCTTTGTCGTAACTGTTCAACAAATAACCTGACTCCAGTGCTATCATGAACACTATATCAGCATGGTGCATGTGCAGCATCATAGTCGATCACATTGTCAATATTAAAATATGGCATCTGTTGCTACACCTCACACACAACTTGCCTTGTGAATGACAAACTTATATGAAAGTAGTAGAACATTATTATTGCAAGTTGTAACTGTGTTGCTAAGAGTATTCTTTTCGGCAAAATAATTTCATGTACAGATAAGAGTGGAGATATTATTGAGTTCGTCTCAGAATTGTTTATTCATGAGTGATATATGAACAGTTAAATATCTGAATAAGTCTAACACTTCATTACAATGGTCATAATTGGAACAGTGTACTAGCTATAGTGAAAGCAACAAATTCACTCAGGGACATAGGCAGGATTTTGAAAAAGGTAGGGCAAAATATGCGGTGCATGAAGCATGGTGCAAATTCTTTCATACCATTCCCCTTATTAAATTGCCCCGCTCATTTTGATGCTAATTTGATCATTGTCTATATGGCATCACTTAAAGAGTTTTTACAGTATTCTTGATAGCAAGCAGAATCAAAACAGTTGGATACGCCTGGGATGTCTAGCAAATTCTTGAATCACATCTTCTATGTTGAGTGATATATCCTGATGGATGTAAAGTAAAGTAAACCCTGTGAGGCATTCATTGCTCATACGTGATCTCAGGCTTGTTTTAATCCTTTTAAGCCCACTGAAAAACCTTTCAGCAGATCAAGAAGTCTCTGGTAGGGTACAAAGAACTATAACAAAGGCTTCAATATTTGGTTACTAGATTGAAATTTGAGGTAGCATTGCATAGACTTTAGTAGGTAAGGCTCTTATACCAAGAGTTTTCTTTACTGTGGTCCACTTTGTATGCCAATTGTGTAGCTCCCTTCTAAGAGAAGATACATTGCGAATATCTGCTTCATAAAACTCTGCTGCTTTCATTAGTGTATCAGAGACACTGGAGAGATCCTTGCTTACCATTACAGACGAAACCAGGTAATGCCTTTTCCTGATGCTTGGTGAATCTATTGTTGAGCACAGCAACATGGTCTAGCATCGGAATAGAGATGGTTATGTGATAAAATTCTGAGGGATTTGAAGCAGTAACATTTGGTCTATGATGCTGACAGCCACATGTTTGTGGTACTGATGGTACTTATTTCCCACATCAAGACACATTTTAGAAATATGATCAAACCAGTTGCTGTGATATGGGTCAGTACTGGATCTCATCGGGTGTAGTGTGGCTGTTACTGTATTCACCTCAGACACAGCATGAACAACGTCTTTGGCTTCCATTTGAAGACTAGTAGTAAGACCACAAAGGTACTGTATAGACTCGTGAGTGATCATGATTGCTAAGATAAATTCTGTGGGACTAATGGCTAGTAATAGGGTACTGGCATCTATGAACAAATTATTAGACCACATGCAGGACCCTCAGATGAAATGCTGTCAAAACAAGCAAGAATAGATAGGAGATTTTGAGACTATGTGAAGGGCATCAATTCTTTCAATCCATCTGGTCCTTGAGCTTTTGTACAGGAGACTCAGGTTGGTGTTTTGAATAGCATCTTCAAACTTGTTTGGTCGCTTTAAGTGAGCAAAGTAAAAGGCTGACAATCCATTGACAACACCAATTATTTTGCGAACACTCTTCATCTCAAATGAAGCTACAACTGCTAGATTCAAGCAATGGCAAGCACAGTCAGTGTAAACGACAAGAAGATTATGTGACTGAATACAAGCTGCTGCTCCTTCGGTTTTACCACTCATATTACTAGCTCATTCTTGCCACTCAGCTTTGATAATCATTCAAAAACTTAAGCATCATTTCACTCAAAGCTTCACCAGTAAACCCACTATTGCATTCATGAAAAGTAGATCCTCTGTAATTTAGCAAGACGTGGTTTTAACATGTAATAGAACTATACACAGTTGCTCCTTCTTGCAGCAATTAGTAACTTCATCAGCTATGAAAGCGTAGGTAAGACTCTTGCATACCTGAGATAGTACAGCTTCAAAGATGTGATCTCTAAGTATGTTCATGATTTGGTTCTGTATGTCAGGTGATGTGTATGTTTTATTCCTACCTGCTGTTTCCAAATGACGATGGAGGACAGAATCTCCAGCTGATATGTGGAAGTTAAGTTAGACCTCTAAAGTTGTCATAATTAGTGATGGATGATTGAGCACCTTCTGCATCACTTCCACTGTCACAATGACGTCGAAGACGATTATTTTGTGAGCCACCAAAAACAATTGTGTCCATAAGGTAATGAAGCTCTTGTTTGAATGGTGTAGGAAGGGTCCCTCCTATGTTAAACTGCAAGACTGTCACGTCTACAACTCAGTCTACAAAACCATCGCAAAAGATAACAGCATCTTTAGGGTATTGTCAATCAGCATTGCTATCACACATTTCATACACCTTCTTAAAGTTGGTAAATGCTCTGTCAACAATTGTACCTTTACCTTTATGAGCATCAGTACTAGTGGCAAAGAGTACACCAGATAGACAATATCTACTATTGTCTTCTTTACTGTACCTTAACCAAGGACACTTGTGTAAGTACTGATGTTGAAAACTACGAGACTTGTCCTTAGGGAACTTGTAATCAAGGTCTAGTGTGAAATGATTGCAAGAAATGTCATAGCTATTTCAGCTATATCTGTATTGAAACTAGGCACAAGTTGACACTTAGGTTCATCACTATCTCCAGGGCATGATCGTTTTTTGAAGGACAACAACCACAAAACTGTATTGCAGCTACTGCTGACTATCTTCTGACAAATAATTATGCATAATAAATGTATATTACTAAATTAACAATATTATTCGTATAGTGCAAAGTTGTTGTACAACAATCTTAATTACCTTGATTAGTCACTAGGCTTAGAATTAACTCTATTGATAAAAAAATCTATTAATAGTCTGAGACAAAGTGTTTACAGTGCTACTAATTGCTTTTCCTTGCAATGAAATGATATGCATGCTACCACATTTCAAGCAACAAATCCACAACCAGCTGAATTGAGTAGGCATGTATAAAATGCATCATGCATACACAATGCACAAAACAATGAATAAAGGCTTCTAGATAAAAGATTATCCATACAGCTACGCCTTTCCCTCTAGCCACTCACCCTATACGCGTAATCACACCCATTTTAATCAAATTATGGCGACCACTACCAGGCATTAATGAAAAGAAGTTTTTGCTTATTAATAGGAACACAAAAGGAAATAACTACCTTATTGGGGTGAGCCTGAGTGAGGCCCACATAAACGAGACAAGTATGTATGTTTGTTTGTACACGTACGTCACCCTTATTTATACGTAATACGGTAGATGCTATGCATTAAAAAGGGTATATAAATTCAGTTTTCAATATTTTATTACAAGTGGGAGTGGCCACAATGAAATAAAATGGCGACCAACACACGGAGAAAAGTCGTGAGTTTTCTAGAAGCAAAATAAGACAAATTCTGTCCAAAGGCTTCTCCAACAGCCAGGCAAGGTTATAGATGCAATAAAGTAACTATGAAACTTGTTTTTGTTGATTACTCGACTTACTGTACTCGCATACTACTGTATAAACTACGGCAGGTAATGTTAAGAAAGCAGATATGCCATCTTTGTTGATGTGAATGAGTTGGAATGTCTATCACAGCCTGAACTAACTTGGACTACATCGCTACAGTCGCCTATCTAGCCATATCGTTTGTGCAGTGACTGCTTCTAGCTGTCTTTAATGCTTTCCAAATGCTAAACTTGATTTGATTACAAAGGTAGATCAAGAACTACAATGCACTCAATCAAGTTCTGAGCTGCTTAAGTTGTACTGTCATGAGTATTGTTAGTCTGTCAATATCTATTGTATGTACATTGCTTTACTTGCTTAGGCTCGCCCCTTCAATGTTTTACATTCGTCTAGTATTAGCTATGTACAATCCCAATAGTTAAAACAGGGACAGATCCTGATCCTGTCACAATTTAGATATGACTAAAATGGTCTGATTTGCACAAGATGGGAATTTTTACTGATCTATAATGATGAATCAGCCTCAATCAATAGCGACATTGGTATGGGTCAGATAGTGATAATTATAATCATTACTATTAATAAGTTATCCCTTAATAGTAATAATAATAAAGTAGTGGTAATAAAAACGGCGCATCGTTGCTTTAACTGTCAGAAAACTCGAGTTTGTAAGTCTTGTTCTTGTGTTAGTCAGGGCAGGACCTGTACTAATAGCTACCCTTCAAGACATAACCGTTTCTATAAACTGCCTCTCACTTCTAACTCAGAGCTCTCTTCCTGTATTGACGATCTTGACACGCACGTGGATCTCAGCCATTGTGGCAGTGACTCTGATTGTGACTCTGTCTGCTCACGCTCTGCCATGGCCTGTCAGAGAGTACTGGACTCTTGACTCGATGAAAGACTCAGCTATGACCTAGATCTATCTGAGGGACACTATTTAGAGAAAGATAAAGTTAGTAATCTCATATTAAAAGCATATCGCAGGCCTTTAGAGTCCAATGTAGACATTCCAGATGTCTGCATGCTGATGGGTAGGTCGCTGGGATGTTAATACTCAACATCAAGCCTGTCATTCCTAATGACTTGGTGGTTCAAAGAGTAGAAAGTATGTGGATACATTAATCAATGAAATTTTACTGCTGGTGTCTGGTAATTGTCCATCAGAGAGACTAATTGTTTGTAGTTCATTGATGCTTCAAAGAGACAGAAATGTTAAGAAGGCATTTGATATTATTCAGTTATTAGAGAGGAGGCTAACACTGGAAAGATGGTAAAATTTGTTTTTGTACAAGAAGCCTGTAAGTGTGATAAGGCTCTTAAACGAGCATGTGTAGAATATAACTACTGCTCCACCTTACGTGATGATTGCTACAGCACTGAGCATGAGCACGGGTATAAAACGGGGGTGGGCTGCCCAGTCAATTAAAAATAGCGGGTGGCTTTAGAATGTAATTAAAAATGGGCAGTGGAGAATCACAGAATCCAAGCACCACAGGCATCCACAAGATCTAAAAAAGACTCTTAGAAGAGTACAGACAGTTTTACTAACTCCCTATACCAGCAGAAGACTCAAAAGAGCCATGCATCATGCAGCTTTAACTAAAACTATAAAATTAAACATGGCTGTCAACAGACCAAAACTATCTAGCTTGTTCTTAGATAGCAAGGATTGAAAATCTTCTAAATGATGACTAAAGGCACCTTTCTCTGCTGCAGACTCAAACTCGATATTGAAAGTCATCCTGAATGAGTCTTTGATCATCCTGAATCTTGGCCTGTTCAGGCTATTACTTGAAACAACTTAACCATGATTTAGTCAGAAGATAAGCCTTGAACAAGAAACATGTGGAAATAAGAGGCTAGGGAATTGTAGCCTCTTCCTTTTACTGTTACTATGTAAATCAACTGTTGTTATCAAGATCTTTATCATGTGTAATCACTATTTTCAATATTTCCTGCCATTTTTGGGCAGACCACCCCCTTTTATACTGCGCATCCTCATTTAAGAACAGAGTGAGACACACAGGAAACAATTCCCATTCTGATGGAGTCTTCTCACAGTTGATGTGCAGGGCAAGATAAGAGCAGCTGTGCGCAGGATTACTGAAAGGTGTGGTAGAGGTCTATTGGCACCAACTGATGAAATGACAGTGAGAAATGATGTTGGTTCTAGCACTAAAAAGTCTGTTGTTGAAATGTTGAAATCAAAGATTCCTGATTCCCAACCACCACACACTTTGTCCCTACTCAATGTTAATGAGATCCCTCATTTTGACGACATTGAGATAACAGGGGCTGTTATTCATAAAGTTGTTTTTGCTATTCAGGGTGGTGCTGGCACTGGTGGGACTGATGCTGGTCAATGGCATGATGTGTTACTGAGATATGGTTCACACAGTAGTCGCCTCGTGACGCTATGCCTCTCTGTCTCATACTATGCCAAATGATTTTGTCTCATGGAAGTTGTTTAAAGCAGTGTTAGCTAATAGGCTGATCGCACTTAACAAAATCCCTGGTGTGAGGCCAATTGGCATTGGGGAGACTTTGAGGAGGATTATAGGTAAAGCGATTTGTTATATTACTCAGGATGTTGAAGTGAAGTGTGGGACTGAACAGCTTTGCGCTGGATCAGAATGGGATTTGAGGCTGCATTCCATACTGTTTATGAACTTTTTGAGGCAAATGCTAATTCTGATTGGGGTCTTCTAAATATTGATGCCTCAAATGCATTCAACTCACTAAATAGAGTTGCCTTCTGTGGAATGCCAGGATATTATGTCCAACTGCAGCTCATTTTATGGTTAACACTTATCATTTTGGTCTGTATTAGTTTTACGAGGTTCTAGTAAAAACCTGGCTAGCATGGAGGGAGTAACCCAGAGTGACCGTATCTCAATGCTTTTATGCCACTGGCACATCTTCCCTTATACATCATCTAAAGGATGCCACAAAATGTATACAACTATGGTATGCAGATGACTCCTGTGCCAGTGGTTCCTTGTCATAAGTGAGGAAATGGTTTGACAAGCTCTTGTTCCTGGGCCCACTGTTTGGCTACTTTCCAGAGCCTTCGAAATGTCATTTTATTGTGAGTGATTGTAACATTGATAAAGCTAGACAAATGTTTTGTGATACAAATGTTAATGTGGTTACAGGTTGAAAGTTTTTAAATGGTACTATTGGTTGCAAGAATGCCAGGAATTAATTTGTTCCTCATAAAGCTGCTAAATGGTCTAATCATACCTGTCAGCTTTACTCTATGTGTAGCTTTCAGCCCCAGTCTGCTTATATTGCATTGACAAAGTCTTTGCAGTCTGAGTGGATGTTTCTACAGAGAATTATGCCTGACTGTGATCCTATTAATTTTAGTAATGTTGAGCAGGTCCTTTCTGACTCATTCCTACCTTTTCTCGTTGGCTGCTCTATTACACGAACTGAAAGATTCTTGTTTACTCTGCCTGTTAGAATGGGTAACCAGAATATCAAAGACCAGACTGTTACTTTCTCTATGTTTTATGTGGCTTTTTGTGATGCTACATTTTATCTGATTGATTCTCTGAAGGGTAACATTCAGTTTTAATCTGAAACGCATATTGACTGAGTCTACAGTTCAAGACAAACTTCTTTTAAAGAATCCTGTGATTTGAAAGAATTGTTGATGGAGAGTCCAATACCCATAAGAAAACTCTCCAGAGGGCAAGAGATAGTTTATCTGCATGGCTGTTAGTCCCCCCTATTGAAAGGGATCATTTTGACTTGTCAGCTAATGAGTTTAGGGATGGCCTTGCCCTTTGTTACCGGAAGCCATTACTCTAGCTTTCACTAGTATGTGACAGATGTGACTCGTAATTTTTAGTGACACATGCACTTGATTGTCACAAATGTAGCCTTGTAACACCAAGACACAATGAAGTCAGAGATACTATATGCGTCTGGCTTCAATGGACATGTTACCCAAGAGCCAATAGTGACTGATTCATTGGACTCTGGTGACAGCTCTCTCTTTGCTGATATTGCTATACATGGAGCTTGGGAGAGACAGGCTACAGCAATGTTTCATGTGCATTTCTTGGACACTGACGCTAAGTCTTATCTCCATCATCCCCCACAGTCAATGCTGGCAACAGCAGAAAGGGAGCAGAAGAGGAAGTATTCTGCTGCCTGTGCTGATAGACATGTTAGTTTCACCCCTCAATGTTTTTCTGTTGATGGGCTAATGGGGATTGAAGGAAAGCCAATTTTAGATAGACTGGGTGATTTTCTTGCTGTCAAATGGGGAAGGTCTTATAGTATTGTAATTCATTAGTAGAGAGTAAGACTGTGTTTCGCACTACTGATGGCCACTGATTCATGTGTGCATGGCACCAGGTGTCAGTTTTGCTCAGTGAATATTGAAGACAGTGTTCCCTTACTTCCATCATTGACATTCTATTCCTACCTTAATTATATTATTTTCCCCAACTTATTTCATTATATATTTCAAATTATATTGTATTCTATTTAATAATAATAATTATGATAATAATAATAATAATAATAACAATAATAATAATAATGCGTTAGTTTTTTATGATAATAAAAATAACAATAATGACAACAATATTATAATACTTGTAAATTATTCATACAGTAAATATTGTAACAATACAAAGACTTAGGAAAATCATGATTGTTACATGTAAAATCAGAATTGAAAGAACAAGTGGCAATACAAACATGTGGAACAGATATTGAAGAATAATAGTGGGTAGTCAAATTCATTTAGAAGGACACTACCATTGCTATCATACTGCTCTTTCAATTTTCTCACGATGCATATACAAATTTCACCCTTTTAAGTTTCAAAACAACTAAGCAGCACTCCAAATTTCACCTAATGTTTCATGCTAATAAATATTGTCATGATTATTACAGTTACACCGACATTGCCAGAAGTTATTTTAACAAATTTTCCAATACTGACCAATGCCTTTCTTTGACTCATTACTCCAAGATGCGCAAAAACACTGGAATTCGTCACATCTTGTGGTAGTCTTAATTAAGTCTTTCAAAGGAATGATATCACCAACAACATCCATTAAAGCACAGCAAGTAGAACCATGACGAAGCTATTATTATATAGGCGGTAGCCTATATGTAGGATTGAGGTTGATTTTTCCAGATGGCGGCCGTTTTTATGATTTTCAAACACTTATAACTCTTTTATCTTACGTTGTACAGCCTTATAAATGGCTTAGACGAGCTCACCTTCACTGAGCGATTCTCCTGGTACCTTTAAAGTGAACTGTAATGTAGCGGGAGCATTTCTGGAGAACAGGCTCAAATTCAAATTTCTACAAAATTCTTCAGACTTTTTTTTCTTCTTTCATCTTCTTCTATGCACCGGATAATCTTTTAATCCAGTGAACCGCTCAAGTTGGCTTTTACATCATTCTTTTGTGCTTAGGTCAAGGACCACAAAGGTAGCTTCAAAAAGAAGCAAAGATAGAGAGCAAAATGGAAGACAAAATCCAGCTGCAGACACCGCGTGGGTTTGTGGTTTGACGCCATTTTAATTTATGTGCACGTGATCAGTATGAATATAGTTAACCTAACCACACAATCATAACAGTATGTAATTTATCACATTAAGAAACAAGCGTAACAGGGTAAAAAGTATTCCTATAATTGATTTCACCACCTTGCATATACAACTTGGTCATTATTAAGACTTATAGAGGTTCTCTCTACCTTATAATGCTTCTAGAGAAGTTTTTAGACAGTATCTCTATGTTCTCTTGCTGTTAGAAAGCTCTTAACTTTGTCCCATGTGTAAGCCGCCATTTTGTTTGCCGTGACCACACCCACTCACGTAAAGGAGCGTGGGCGGGTGGTTGCTAAGGCTTGTTATTTCTCCAATACAACATGTATAGAAGAAATGTAAGTGTGGACATACAAATATATATATATATATATAGATAGCGCGAGGGTGAATTCAATATA
>NW_003546339.1:41794-45356 GCF_000090795.2 Amphimedon queenslandica | reverse complement strand
AATCCTACTATTTTCCCATTTTTAATGTTTTTTTATTTACTTGTATAATACTAACATTAAATCATAATTCAGTTATCACACTTTTCTGAGACAGCCCACACTATAAATGTCTTTCTCACTTAATGTTTCACTTGATTGTGTTCCATTTAGAAAAGACTGTACCTTTGATGAAAGATAAAATCACCGATGCAGCTTCCTAATCACACCTATTTATGGACATGCAACAGCTAATACTTAAAGAAATTAGTACATACTGTCGTCCATTAAAGAATTCACCAGAGCAGGTATAGCGAAGATTATGAATTAAAGCAAATTTTGTAGCAATATCCCTGCTAGGAGACTGCCTGTTTCCATAGATATTCTGAGTTGTAATATGAGAATTAAAAGACTCTCACCTAAGTTAATGAATGAAGTCATAAGTATAGCTACTAGTATATTTACTGCTTATGTTTCTGTATTACAGCACTGAGTAGGGCCAAAGGAAACTATACTATCAGCTAAATGCAAAATAAGATGAGTTTTTAATTGCTTGGAATATTCAGGCATATATTCGGCAGTAGTTAGTACAAAATCAGTACATACATGTCTGCAGTATTCATCATCTTTATGAGAAAAAGAAGTACAACATGCAAGATGAAATACCTATAATTACATTATGTAAAGCAAAACAGTACTCTCTAACTTTTGATAAAAGGATCCAGCATGTTGTCTCTGCAATTGTGAAAAAACAATGCTGTTGCATAAGTGATTTAAATCCCTACCAACTAAGGACGTGAAATAAGATATATTACGCGATATTCTGCTGTCTATTCCACAGCATGAGAATGATGTAATTTTTACCATAATTTCTTTCTTCTGCTTAGCTGACTTATGATCCATAAATTGCCACAGCATATACTTGCAACAACCTAACAACAATACAGAGTGTAGAACCTCAACCGGAGAGGACATTAATAGCCCCTTTGTTAAAAAAACCTCACTTGTAAAATTCCACAGAAAGTTTAATCAATGGATTAACTTTCTGTGTAATTTTACAAGTGAGGTTTTTTTAAAAAAGGGGCTATAAATGTCGTCTCCGGTTGAGGTTCTACTCAGAGTATTGTTGTTAGGTTTGTTGCACAATAACTCATTGAAAAACACGAACATTAATGGACACATACTAACTCATTGAAGAACATAACATTATCTCAGAACATTAACTCATTGAAAGACAGGAACATTAACTCCTTGAAAGATATGACCATTAACTCATTGAAAAACATGAACTAATTGATAGACACAAACATTGTGTAAGTCACTTGTTGTCCAGGACCATGTTGATAGTGGAATAGATTGACTGAAAATGGAGCTTGATAGCTTCCTCTTCAATAAGGCTATAAAATTTTGATACAGTATATTCCACTGAGGCATTGCTTGATCCCACTGAGTGATGGCCAGTGCAAGGCACAACAGAACCTAAAGTGCATTAAGAATAATACATGTTAATTCATCAGCTAACTGACTTGATCTCCTATAAAAATACTAAGTTGGTGCTGGTATGTGCAAAAAGTTACACATTTGATAGCAATACTGAACATGTAAAACAGTAACTGTTCAACATCGCTTTGATGCTCAAGCCGATGGGATATCCTTCATAAACTTATCCTAAAAGCAAGAAATGACAACTGAGCCATGCCAATTGAGACTGTTGTACCTCTGCAACTACTATCATTTATTTTTTTACAACATCAGGAATGCCCTGCTAAAAATAACCTGAATAAATTTGTTTTTATTCTCTTTTGGTGTGAACATGGTGTCTCTTTACATTGGCGGTTGCAGGACTTTGGTTTCACCAAGGTATCAATCATTAGTGGGTGTAATTCTATCTAATTGTGCGGAAAATACCATTCTAACTTTATTGAGATGATTTTTTTAGCAGAGAGCACCAAAGAAGCATGTTGATCCAGAGGCGTATTTAGGGGGGGCTGAGGGGGCTTGAGCACCCCCTCGTAGCTGGGCTCAAAAAAATTACTGATATCCTGGACTGTTGCATCACTACCAAGCCTCCTAACAAAGTTGTCTAGCCCCCTTATCATAATTTTAGCACTTTCCAGTGCTTTAAGGAGCAATCAGAAGTACCTGTAATATGGCAGTATGCTTGAAATAATCTTGGCCCCACCCGTAATTGACAAAAATGAAAAAGGCCATTTTACCGCTGTAAAAGTGGGTGTGGCCAAAATCACGGCGCACTTCGCACGCCCCCGGCATATTTCTTCCTATGTTCCTAGATACGCCCCTGTGATCTACACCAGTATCATGAATATAACTAGAAATGATGCAACACATTAAAGGGCTCAGCTTAATAGATTATTAGGTGATAAAAGCGGAATCTCTACCTTATGTTGCTGCTAAAAAACTCCTGTCTTTTGTTCTACTTTAAGCCTTGCTACAGTGACATTAAAATAGCCCTAAGATATTAAATGGCTGGGCAGTTTAGTGCTGTCAGAGACAAAGGTGACATTTGTTTGATTTTCACAGTTTATCCCAACAAAAAAGAGTTTTATAGTTACTTAATTGCACCTGTAACATTTTAAAGCAATTGGAGGAGTCTTTGGACAGCTTTTTGCCTTATGTTGTTGCTAGGAAGTAGGAAAATCATGACTTCTAATCCCATGTGCCAATTGCCATTTTATTTTCTTTCAGCCACTTGCACTTTCAATGAACTATTGAAATTTAGAATCTATTGCACTACTAGTCATGTGCGGATACATAGAAGAGACAGGAATACGTATGTGTACATACATATATACACGTATATACTAAGAAACTCTACTCATCTTAGTGGGCTTCGCCCAATTATTCGTCAAAACATCAACCTCAGCATTGCCTCCTAATGCCCAGGCCTGCAACAGCCTATGTCTCATTAAGATTTGAACAAAATTAACAAAAATTGAAAAATTAACAAAGTTTCTGCTACAAACCAATTTCATAAAAATTGATATTGGTGGTATTTAACTATCAGACAGCCAATTAATAATAATAAATTAATTACCCAAGAATAGATGTATCATTGCTAAATTGATGCAATAGTGGCAGCAAGTATTTGTTGCTTGTGGGTGTTTTCTAATAATTATACTCATTAAACATGTAGGCATGAGTCAATACCAACTGTTTTATGTGTAAATTGGTCAGGTGTAATTAATTTTATTACAGAAAACCTGACTGAGTCAATTATACTGGGTCTATCTGCTGTTAAGGACACATTAACAAATTTTTCTTTCTTCCAAACCACTTTCATTTGCTTAAACCTCATTCTCATTACTGGAAATCTCAGCTTCCCTGTAAATCAATGGTAGAAAAATCCTTAGATTCTTCTAACAAGTTGGGCTCCAGGATCTGTCACTACTACTGCTGGTATCTGATGTGGGTCGCAAAAGAATTTGCTCACTTCAACATCAAATTCAAAGCCCCTATATCTGCCACCTTTGGAATGATTCTACACACAAAATCAGTAATTATGACAAAATTGAAATAATATAATGTATACTTGGATTTAAATATCACAATTAGTGGCATGGGCCTG
>NW_003546339.1:37462-39417 GCF_000090795.2 Amphimedon queenslandica | reverse complement strand
AGAATTCTCCATGGCTTTATATTAAATTTTATAAAGTTTGAAAATATGCAGAATTCTCATTCTATTCAAATAGTAAAAAAGGAAATAAATCAATTTACCCTTGTACTGCACCCTTAAATGAATGAATAGGTCCTGAAGTCAGTGACTACACTGGTTCAATTCTTAGGGACTACATTTGTGACAAAACTAGTGGTAAGCTTATTCATAACACAGTTTGTTTACATACTAACAGTGAATAGCAGTTAGCTATCACAACAATGACATTGCATCACCTGTATAAATGTACAATATTATCATATTACACTTATTTATTCAGTGTATTTTTTAACTGATGGAGAAAAGAAATAGAAGATATGGAAGAAAAGAAACAGAGAGAGACACAGAATTGTGATAAAGATAATTCATCCACCACTGTTTGATCCAGAGGTGGCTGTGGAGCTACAAGTGTCACATCTTGATTTAACATCTGTGACACCTGATGCTCCAGCTACTTCAACTACTCGCTCTTGTGATGGCATGAGGAAGAAAATCCTACACAACGAACAATTATTAAGGTTCTTGGAACACATGGATGCGGTTGCTCAGATAGTTGCTATGCACTATTCAGTCACTTTCACATACAAACATATAGAGGTAACGGACAAGCCATGGCAAAGACTGTGCAAGAGATTGCTATTATGAGTCAAATAGCAGCATCAGCTACCTTGGGGAGATTGTCAGTTGGCAACCACAGGAGACAGAAAGAGAGAAAGAAGTAATTTTCTATGTTCGTGCAGCAAGGTCATCAGTTTTGTAACTATGAGTGACACAACACAAAAGTAATTATATTTTCCAACTAGAGATATGAAGAATTACTTTTTAAAGCTACATGCTTGTGGCAAAAGCAGGTTTGGGAAGTCATGAAAAACTACAGAATGAATGGATTAATACCAAGGTATAAGACTTACAATTAAATGTTACGTGCTTAACTTTATTAAACTTTATGAAAACGCTGAAAAGAGACCAAACCATGCGATATTCTCAGGGTTCTTGTGTTGATCAGAAATTACACTCAAGTCAATGGAATCAGTCTTCCTGGAAAAAAACATGTAATGAAAAGTTACTAGAATAAATTCTTAAAATGCAGTCTAAAAGGCATGTTTACTTAGAGTATGGAGAATCATGTGAAGGGCTTCATGTGAAAGCATGTGTTGAAACAACATTCAACATGTTGTGGCGACGCTACTTGCCTTATTGAAAAAATGAAGACTATATCTGACTTGTGTGCCACTTCTAACGGATAGGCGGACTGATTATAAGAAGTGCTAAAATGCAATCAGATGAAGGGATAACTGAGGTAATTTAGTACTTTAATGAGACAGGTATTATAATTATCATTTTCGGGCAATGCAAAAGGTACTAGATCAAAGAAGTCTTGTTAAAAGGAAGGGGTACTATAACAATGTACTAAAAGAGCCACAATTATTGTCAAAAGGGTTATGTGCTGATGTGGCAGACAATTACAATCCCCCACTGACAAGGCCACTCACTATGCTAAATGTTGTAGCACATTATGGCTTTGAGAATGCCCAACACGTCACATTTTATGATATCAAAGTGTATCTAGCTCACATACTTTTTTAAGGTTCACTATCGTTGAAGTCCACTAAAAGTAAGTCTAATTTACTTTGTTACTCTCAGGAAATGTGGCATTTTTGGAGTTTACTGTGACGGTATCCCTTAGCAGGACAATTTCTTGATTGATGAATCATTTGACACTGGTAAAGGGGCCAAGCCTGTCATAAGCATGGTACACATGTTGAAAACAAACGTGCGGAACTACATGAGACATCAACATAAACACAAACACTCATTTGTGATTAAAACTTACTAACTCAAATCAGAAGGCCGAGAGAAGATTGTCACAATGTTATCACACAGGTAATTTGTGTGTATCCTGACAGGTGAGAGGACTG
>NW_003546339.1:31425-36404 GCF_000090795.2 Amphimedon queenslandica | reverse complement strand
TATCACAACTATCCATGTGACTTTTCACTCCCGTTTGCCCAGAAAAAGTTTTGACCGGTAAACAGCAAGTGACCCACTATTACATAACGCATTACCTATTGAATGATATCCTAAGCACTGTGTAACTTCTACTTAGCAAGACATGGACTCCATCTGAAGTCCTGTTTACACTAATCCATTTTACATGTAAACGAATAAAAAAATGTCCGTATACATGTTGCATTTACACTAAAACTGCAATACGGCTAAGGAAAACGGCTAGAATGGTAAACGGATACCGAAGTGGAGTGTATTCAAAATGCTCCACATTAGTTGTGTATCAACAGCGAAAACGAGTAGATTTTTGGGTGTGGCTAAATGTAGTCATGTGACATTAAGTGTTGCTATGGCTTTGGCGTCCTATGCTGCTACAGTAACTAAACAGATAATGGTGGCTCCTCTTGTTGCAGCAATATTCCTTCTTTTGCTGCTGAAACTAGCTTCTTTGTGGCAGATATGCACTGTGATTTCTGTACTTGAAATTCATATGAGATATAGAAGATTACTTAAGGTACATTTCATGAGAGAGATGAAGATGTTGTTCAGGAAAACAAGGCTTCATAGCAGCCAAAAGAAACGTAAGTACTGGGTCAGACCTGGGAGAACAAATGCATGGTGGATTGGCATTAAAGTTAATTTAGCAGTTCAAGAAGAATGGAAAGAAAATTTTAGAATGTCAAGGGAAAGTTTTTACAAGCTTGTTGACAAATTGAGGCCATTCATTGAAAAACAAGTAACTAGAATGAGAGTACCTGTTTCTGCAGATACCCAAGTTGCTGTTAGTCTCTACTATTTATCAGATGAAGGACGTCTTCATAAAACTGCGAATGCATTTGGCTTGTCACGTTCATGTGTATCTCTTATTATTAGAAGAGTGTCATATGTTATATCACATCATCTTGGACCTGAATTAATACAACTACCATTGACTGAAGATGCAGTTGGAGAGAAAGTGGATAACTCTTTCAAGTTATATTCTATTCTACAATGTTTAGGTGCAATTGATTGCACTCATATTGATATCAAACAGCCTATAAACAATTCTACTGACTACATTAATTGTAACAGCCGATTTTCTCTCAATGTACAGGCCTGTTGTGATTACAAGTATTGTTTCATGGACGTTGTTGTTTAGTGGCCTGGCAGTGTGCATGATAGTCGTATATTTGCTAACTCTAAACTAAGTTACATGTGACAGAATCAAATTATTCCATCTTGTAAAAAGAGAATCATAGAGGATGAAGAACCCATTGGCATTTTTTTCTAGGGCACCCAGCCTATCCCCTATTGCCATATCTCATGAAGGAATATACAAATGGGGGGAAGAGTAAGCAGGAGCAGTACTTTGGCATGAAACTCTGCAGTGGACGAAATGTTATTGAATGTTCATTTGGTAGGTTAAAAGCAAGATTTGGTGCTTTAAGAAGAGCAATGGATATTAATATGAATGATCTACTATTGGTCATATACTCATGTTTTCTGTTTCACAATTTTTGTGAAATGAATGGTGAGTTTATTGCAGAGGAGAGAGGCGGTGTCAGTAGTAGCATGCAGTGCTACTCACAAGCATCAGCAAGCACACCAAATTCAGATTGCAATGATTCAGAAGGTAAGAGAGTCAGGAAGATTTTGACCGCATACTTTGACCCATGAATATATTATCTATAAAATTTTAATGCATTATTATTATTATTATTATTATTATGACCATTATTATTTTTATCATTATGATTTTAAAAGTTAACCATGAAGTAAACAATGTTAATGATCATAACAAGGTATAATAGATAAATAATATAATTTTAATTTTAATGATTATATAGCTATAACACGTGATGCAATGTAAACCTGCAAGGCAGTTAATTCTGAGAGTAGTAAGAGCTATGATTGGTCTGTTGCCTGGGTTTAATATATTTTTGATAAGAGAAAACCCTTCTGTGATGGAATTTGTTAAATCTTCCATTGATGATGAAAGCATTGCCATGTTTTCGAGGTACTTGTCTTCAGCTTTTTCCATATGTTCCATCAGCTGTTTCTTCATCTTCAACTCCATTGTGCACAAGCCAGTAATTGTACATCAACAGGTAACTTCCTTTTAAGTTTAGAGTGCCTGTGTTCTTGAAGTTGCTTATCGAGAAGATTCCGTCTATGAATTATATCCTCTTCAGTGCTCTCATTACTAGCCACAGCAGCCAAATCATCAGTTACAGTGGATGTGGTGGTATCATCAGTATCAGTAGCTGAATTTGTCAGTTCTGTACTCTCTAAGCCATTTTCTATCTGCTCTGTGGCTGGTGAGCCACCCCATATTGATTGGCATATCTCATAGTAAAGCATGACCACGCTTCCGTGCCCACTTCTCCTTCCAGAGTCTACAGCTTGCCTGTATTTTTGCCTTATGTTTTTCAATTTGGTTGAAAGAATTGCCTTAGTCATTTCACTTCTCAGGTGAATATATTCCTTGACTGGCCTTTCAGTTTTGTCTGCTGGCATATCAGCCCTCATCATGACTAATATATCATCGTACTTGGTTTTCATACTTTCCCTATCTACATTTTCAGATGATTTCTTTACTTTATAGTCCAAGGTTACATGTAGCAACAGCTCACATTCATCATCAGTCCACTTAAAATCTCTTTTAGCCTCTCCTCTAGCTACAGCCATCATCATCATGAACAGTCAGCTCAGTCGCTAGCTTACTATCATTCCTACGCATATAATAATAAAAGTCACGTGACTAATTATTGATGTCATGAATAATTAATCAATTAGTGTATAAGTGTAAACATGCAATCCAGATAGTATGCGTTTTGCTAATTTTATCATAACGGATTAGTGTAAACGGGGCCTGAAAGGGGCTCTTCTATTTACAGGACTTGAATACAAGAAAATCATAAATGGGGGTAGGCAGAGTTGCAGTGGCTATGCAACAATGCATAACCATACAAACTGGATAGGAACTTACTACAGCTACAGTTATACAGTCACTACTGACTCTGGTACATCGCTAAATGTTAGTAAAGGAAATACCTTCAAAATGAAAGTTAGGGCTCCTTTGAGAATCTAGAAGTCCGAGTGCTTGTGGAAACCTACTTTTACAATGTACCAGACGGTAAGTTTGCATAACATTAAACTGTATTCATAGCTACAAAAAAAGAATCGTTTTCACCACTAAAATCTTTATAATAACAGACAATCCAAACAGCGATGGTGATGATTCATGCAATTAGCTAAACAATGACTTGTTTCAAGATGAAATAATGCAGGAGCAGGTGATGTTTGAAAGGGGGCAGAAGCTGGAGAAGCTGCAGCAGGTGGAGCTGGACTTTATCAAGAATGGCAGACAGGGGAGCAGACAGGAGGAAAGGTTATGTGAGAGAATTTTGATAAATTTGACACAGATGGTTGCTGTGGTAATAAATGTTACCTGCAGTTTCAAGATGACTATCTTAAAAGAATCTGGTCGGGTATAGACGAATTGACAAGGAGTAGCTTGACATGGTGGTAAGGGCCCAATTAATGGCCACTACTGACAGGAGGGACAGGACTTTATCCAATATCACCACAAGGGCAAGGATCCAGCAGCAAACAGTCTACTTTAATAACATGAAAATGGTACAACAATTTAAATTCAACCTACCTTAGGGAGGGTATTAATTGCGACTCTTAATTTTAGCGTTTTTAGCGAGTGTACTTCAAAACTCTAATTTAACCAGCCGTCAATAATAGTTATGATGTACTTGTAAACAAAGACACAAGATAGGCAAGATCTGTAACAAGTAAAGTGAATAGGGTGGTCCTGTTAACTGTTTTGCTTTTTAAATCTATATATTGGGCTTCTTGAGTTATGTTATGCTATTGAATGTGGGTTTTACCATTGATATTCTTCATATTTTCGCTTATATTACATTTCGCTTAATCAGGGCCACCTTAAAAATGTTGAAATTTAAGAGCGCAATTAATACCCACGCTAAGGTATTACAACTTATTATTATTTTTATTATTGTTATTGCTATTATTATTTATATTATTGTAATCATTATTATTTTGCTACTATATAGGCGGTAGCCTATATGTAGGGTTGAAGTTGATTTTTCAAGATGGTGGCCAAATTTATCATTATCAAACCCTTCTAACTCTTTATCTTACCATATAAAACCTCATAAATGGCTTATCTGAGCTCTCCTTCACTGAGTGATTCTCCTCGTACCTTTAAAGTGGACTGTAATGTAGCAGGAGCAGTTCTAGAGAATAGGCCCAAATTTAAATTTCTGCAAAATTCTTTAGACTTTATCTTCTTTCATCTTCTTCTATCGGCCCTCCAATCTTTTATGCCAGTACACTGCTTTGGCTGGCTTTTACACCATTCCTTTACTCAGGGCTACAAAGGTTGTTTCAAAATCTTAATTTATTTCTTGGTCAAATAAGAAGTAATAAAGGGCGTGATATAACACACCCTTATTTCAGTCGCCATTTTAATAATTTTGCACATGCGCAGAGTTGCCATTGTGACTAGTCTGACTGCCAGTCTACTCTTCTATAGCACAGTACTGATGCTCTATTCATTCTCTTCTTCTGCTTGCAAGAGTGCGCAGAGTAAGAGATCACCAGTTCTTTTAAGAGCTACACTAATAGGTAAGTAAAATACAATAACAAATGTTAATGCTTCCTGAATATAGAGTGACTTTAAATTCAGCTGCTCTGTTATTTGATGAACTTTAGTCAGCTGCACTTCATATGTAATATCTGGATAGTACTGTTAGTGCCTTATTGGATAAAAGGATAAGTGTGTTTACAATGATATTTATTTTTAGTACTGATTTTAGTACCAACATGTTTCTTCCATACTTAATGTTATTGTACTTGTTTCTACTTTTAGTCCTAAGTATAATTGTTGCAGTGTTAGTTGTAAGAAAGGGAAGTAGAAAAAGGAAAAGTAA